>NC_086321.1:354687361-354989444 GCF_036172605.1 Pelobates fuscus
TAAACTCCATTTCATTCTATGTTAATTTTATTCTTCTAAACTTCATTCTGTGCTCCTCCATTTAATTTTACTTTAAATTACCCCCTGTAACCCTGCCAATTATCACTATACCAATTTCAGTCTTCTCTAGAACCCTACATGTCTGATCAATGTACACATTCCACTTTATGTTTTCACATTTAGAACTTTTTTTTTGTATCTGTAGATGATCTTAGTTTAATTCAATTTTGTGGTTTCCTACATCAAGCCTTCGGATCATATATATTAGACGAAGAATGAGATATTGAGATAATATCTATATGATAAATCCATGTAGACCAGGGGTAGACAACCTTCGGCACTCCACATGTTGTAGACTGCATCTCCTATGGTGCTCTTACAACCACAATGCTGGCAAAGAATGAGGGGAAGTGTAGTTCACACCACCAGGAGTGCCAAAGTTTGCCTGTCCATGCCTATCTAGACTGTATTTTAATTTTAACAAAAATTTGAACACAATCAAAACATAAGGAGGCTAGGTAAGGATTGCTTCGCCTTATGCAACAGATCATTTTTATCGGCTTCAGCCGGCTGTATCTTGCTAATTCTCATGACCAATCATTTCCATGGATGGATGGAAGGTGCAATAGTGTTCCAGTTCCTTGTACGTTCATCTGCCAGGAACTCCATCCAGAGCTGAACCGGGATAGAAAGCTACAAGTAGCAATTTTTGTTTAACTCAGGTGGCTACTATATTTTTATTATCTATATATTAAGATTTATTATTCAGAGAAAGACACCTTTTGGCTTTTATGGTACCCATTGTATAAATATGCACAGAGCCAATCAAATAATTTTTGCACCAGCTAACATGCAATTGAATAAAAAAAAAAAAAAAAAAAAAAAATATATATATATATATATATATATATATATATATAAAAATAACATTCCATTTAGAATGATGGGACCAGGTGCAACAAAACAAGGTAGGTAATACATGTCTTATTAAAATAGCCTAAAGTTGCTGAACCATATTAAAATAATCTTTACACGACATACAGAAAGTTGTTTTTGCTTCAATGATTAATGGAATGTTCTCTGTGTGATAGCAAGGACACTTTAAATAAAAATAGAGGCTGCTACCTGGCGAGCCTCACCTAAACAAAAAGAACCTTTATATCAATCTGAAAGATATGTGAAGCGGTATTATATCTACTGGGTTTATTCGAGTAACAATATGTTGTGGTGTGATTGTATAGCTGTATTCCTAAATATAGTGTCCCTCTGCCCCCATGATACCCTCTACCAGGTGATTAAAGGGTTAAAAACTCTTTCTTTCACTTACCTCTTTCCAGCACTGTGGTCCGTCTGTGCTGGCTCCCCCTCTGCCCCGTCTGACATCATTATGAGGGAGAACCCAATGTGCATGTGTGACGAGTGTCATGCGCACATAAGGCCTTCCCCTAGGAAAGTTTTGAATCAATGCATTCCTGTGGGGTTTTTGCAAGCACTGGATGTCTTCATGAAAAGTGTGAGGACATCCAGTGTTGTTTCATGGAGTTAAACTCTGTGAAACTACAGGAAGTGCCTCTAATGGTGGTCTAGTAGACAGCCCAGTAGAGGCCAGGGCCGGACTGACCCACCGGGATACCGGGAAATTTCCCGGTGGGCCGTCAGTACCTGGGGCCGGGAGACATGTGGGTGACCTGCGGCCGCAGGGAGAACTTGAATGGCGGCCGCTGGGGGAGCAGGCTGTTCTGTCTCTGCTCCCCCTCCCTCGCGTGCTAGAAAGCGACCGGGGCCGGAATATGATGTAATATTCCGGCCCCGGTCTCATTAATCTGCGCACGAGGGCGGGGGAGCAGAGACAGAACAGCCTGCTCCCCCAGCGGCCGCCAGAAGAGCTTCCCCTGCGGCCGCCATTCAAGTTCTCCCTTCGGCCGCCAGCACACCTATCAGTCTGCCCACCCACACAGGTAGCAACAAGTATGTATGTCAGTGGGAGTGTGTCTGTGCCATGCTGTGTGTGTGTCTGTCATGCTGTGTGTGTCTGTCTGTGTCATGGTGTGTGTGTCTGACTGTGTCATGCTGTGTGTGTGTGTGTGTCTGTGTCATGCTTTGTGTGTGTCTGTGTCATGCTGTGTGTGTGTGTGTCTGTGTCATGCTGTGTGTGTGTCTGTCTGTGTCATGCTGTGTGTGTCTGTGTCATGCTGTGGGTGTGTGTCTGTCTGTCTGTCTGTGTCATGCTGTGTGTGTGTGTGTCTGTGTCATGCTGTGTGACTGTCTGTGTCATGCTGTGTGTGTGTGTCTGTCTGTGTCATGCTGTGTGTGTGTGTCTGTGTCATGCTGTGTGTGTGTGTGTCTGTGTCATGCTGTGTGTGTGTGTGTGTGTGTGTGTGTGTCATGCTGTGTGTGTCTGTCTGTGTCATGGTGTGTATGTCTGTCTGTGTCATGCTGTGTGTGTGTCTGTCTGTGTCATGCTGTGTGTGTGTGTGTGTCTGTCTGTGTCATGGTGTGTGTGTGTCTATGTGTCTGTGTCATGCTGTGTGTATGTGTCTGTGTCATGGTGTGTGTGTGTCTGTCTGTCTGTGTCATGGTGTGTGTGTCTGTGTCATGGTGTGTGTGTCTTTGTCATGTGTGTGTGTGTCTGTGTCACGGTGTGTCTGTATCATGGTGTGTGTGTGTCTGTCTGTGTCATAGTGTGTGTGTGTGTGTCTGTCATGGTGTGTGTGTGTCTGTCTGTGTCATGGTCTGTGTCATGGTGTGTCTGCCATGGTGTGTGTATGTCTGTCATGGTGTGTGTGTCAGTCGTGGTGTCTGTGTGTGTTTTTAAAAGTAGTGTTTTACTCACCTTTTTTTTTCCCCCAACGTCGTGCTGGTCTCTGCCTCTATGACTGAGATCATCAAGCTTGATGATCTCAGCCAATCTGCACTGACACAGGAAGCGCCGCTAGTGACCGTCTGAGTGTCTGTCCCTAGAGGTGTCACTAGGAAGCAATGTAAACACTGCCTTTTCTCTGAAAAGTCAGTGTTAACATTCAAAAGCCTACAGGGACAGGCTATAGACACCAGAACCACTACATTAAGCTGTGTGTGTTTGTGCGCCTGCAAGTGAGTGAGCTTGCTTGCATGTGTGTGCATGTGTGTGTGTGCCTGCTAGTGAGTGAGCTTGTGTTTTTATGTCAATGAGCTTATGTAAATTAGTGAAATTGTTTGTCTATGAGGCTGTGTATCAATGAGCTTGTGTGTGTCAGTGAGATTGTCTGTGCCTGCATGTGAGTATGCTTACTGTATTATTAAATGTTTTACTCTGAAAGGACCAATATTTTATATTAGAAAAAGCAATATATATATATATATATATATATATATATATATATATATATATATATATATATATATATAATAACTCAATCATCTGGGGTGGCAAGACATAGCCTTACATATTACATGCGACAATATATGGCGCAATGACTTATGGGGCTGGCATAGATTTTTTTTTCCAGGGCTGCTATGTATCCCCAGTCCGGTCCTGGTAGAGGCAGTCTTAACCCTGCAATTTAAACACTTCAGTTTCTCTAAAACTCTATTGTTTCCAGCTGCAGGGTTAAAGGGACAGGGACCCTGCATCCAGACCTTTCAATGAGATTAAGTGGTTTTGGTGTCTGTGGTGTCCCTTGATGCCAAACTCCCTAAAATGTATTCAACCTTGCACTGCAGCTATACACATCTCAACACTTTCCAAACGCTGGCATCAGAGTATACGGCACTTCCTCGAAATAGGGTTCTGTCACCCTGGTACAAACAAACTTTGGTTATGGCATACATGTGGTGAGGAGCACGGTAAAAGCAACTGACTGCCAATCAAACTGTAATTAATTATAGAACTATATCAAACCCGACCTCAGGAATGACCACAGACACCATAAATGAGGGGTAGGACTTGGCTACGACTTTATTAACATATGCCATTAAACCAGTATAACATTAACCAGAAATAACAGTTTCATTAAATCCTGCTGCGAGCTGCAGGGACTCTTATTCTTCCAGTTTGGTTCTCATAGTAACGTCAAGAAACTCAGGAACCCCTGCGCCCTCTGAATGTTCTCTCTCGGATTTTGAAAATTAATAAGTAATGACAACAACCACTGACACAACGTGAACCATCCTTCCAGATATCGATAGTTTGCAGTCCTGTCTCAAAGATGCCTAACCCAATGTCTGTGAGATGCACACTGTCTATGTTAGTGCCAGTATGGGATCTGGAGTTTACAGAAATTGGTGCCGGGACATTATTATGGTATTAGTGGATTTTATTTCACTATCCATACTGGACCTTCAAAGTTTCGACCAGTTAAGGTTTTTGTCAAGTCAGGCTTACAGCCAGATGAGTTAATCCTCATTCCTAATTGAATGCTTGGTTGACTACTCCACTGCAGTACATCCCTATTACTGTGCTGGCAATGCAGAAAGTTGGGAGGAAATTTAACTGAAAACCTAAAAGCTTTGGGAGCTATGAATGGGTTGGTCCATATTGGGTACTCCAGTGATTCAGTAGGAAGCAGTCTACTTGAAAACGGAGCATGCTACCCTGGTGTACCCATAGAACAGAGAATCTGACAATCTCCCATGCAGATTGCTCTGGCGTTCCTGATGCTTACAGCTGTTACCTTGTCCCCACTGGCTGGGATTATCCTGGTCCCCACCAGGGTCAGCTCGTCAATTCCAAGTAGCCTAGGAACTATTATTCCCCTTACCGGATGAAGCTGTGCAGCATTTCTAAGATGGCCTCCAAAGCACAAAAATGTGCGCCAGCTTTATGGGAAGCCAAGTTTACTGCAGCCTTTGACACGCTCTGCACTGCCTTCTGAGCCTGGATTGAGTCCCAATGGGGGTGGCAGTTACTTAGCCCATCTGTACCTGAAGAAAGTGGTCCTCGATACCCTGCTCGTCTTCTAGGCTGAGAGCCAAGATGCACGCTGCGCCCATCTGCCGGCCACAACCCTGTGGGACTACTTCAAGAGCCCTGCAGGATTTACGCCCTGCCACTGAAGATAGAGGACCGAGTGTTGAAAAGGCATCGGTTTACACACCGGCCTGGGCTCAGGTAGTGGAGAAGTTGGCGTACTGCCATGTCGACACTTCTGTCTTGGGAGATCTCCATGGGTGACCTGGAGAAGGAAGAGGAGCCATTTAGCACTCCACACCTAACAGCAAAGCCGGAGCTCATTTAGACCATAATTGTGGTATTGGCTGAGACTGGGTCACTGACATTCACCATTTCAGCTCCACACATTTTCGCTCACGTGTCTTATTTTGGAAGCTTTGTTTGAGTTTGCATTTCTGTTATTGTTCTGTTTTAGCCTCAGAGGCCTAATCCCTTACCTCATTGTGAGACACTTGGCCTCTAGTAGTAATGCCTCTCTGCTTTCGTTCGATAGCAACCATAGTGTTGATGATGTGTGGCTTCATATGTTCTATATATGAAGAGTACTTTCACGTTCTGTTATTTCAGTGTCTTAATGATATAACAGCTTGCTTCTGGCAAGATTTGTGGTATATACCTGGTGGTATATTGTGTTATCAGATTCTGTAGATACATTTAAAAAAGACTTGGATGTTTTTTCACATAAACAAAATATTCATGTATGTAAACAGGCTGTTGCTCCAAGGAGAAATCTGATCGCTATTATAGAGTCAAGAAGGATAATCGAACATGGCTACTACAATTGTTTTTTTGGTTTTTTTTGCCTGTTTTTAGAGAAACAGTACAAAAGAATGGGCTTCACGGTTGAACTTGATGGACTTATTTCAACCTAGATAACTATGTAACTACGTAACACCTGGGAACAATTTTGCAATTCAGTAAATAATGCTGTAAAACAAAACATCTGGAAATGTATCATATGCCTTAGCAAAACCCAAGCAGATCACATCTACTGGAACACATTCATCTATATTTCTACTAAATTCTTCAGATAATGCAATTAATTTAGTTTGGCATGGCCTGTCTTTCATAAAACAATGTCGACTCCTGTTAATGATAGGTTTGCTGTAAATCAGAACATCTCTCCAACCTGGCACACCACCAGTGTTATAGTGTATGTAATACTTCACAACATTTACCTATGCAAACAACATCTTTTCTTTTGTACTCTTCTTTAAAGGGACACTTCACTATACAAATAAAAAAAGAACATTGTTTATTAGATATATCCCCAATGAAAACAAGCATGCATTTCATTATGCATTTTCCATTAAAAACTGCTTGCAAAAGCTGCTGCTCTCTTCTCTGTAGCCTTTGTAAGACCTCCCCTTCTGACCCCGCCCAGACTTTCTGTGGCTGTCCAATCACAGACCTTCCAATGCAACTCAATGAGAAGTCTTTGCAAGGCCTGCAACAGCCTGCCTTGCAAACTATGAAATAACAGAACCGGTTGTCTGCTTGACGGTCAAGGGGGTGTAACAAGGTTAATTTATAAAAGTGCCAATTTCTTTTGAAATTTATACATCTTGTAAAATGAATAAAAGAGGACCCACGCTGCACGCATAAAGCACTTCAGCATGCAGTAGTGCTTTAGGGGTTCGAAATATCCCTTTAAAGCACAAACAAAAAAGTTCCTTTAAAAGAGTCCATCATATCCCACTCCAAACAAATTGATTCTAAATGTTCTACTAAAAACACAAACATCAGAAAAGTCTGACTGAGCATAGTTTACCTTTCCCTGTGTAACCTTTTACTGTGTGGCTTAACAATGGCTGGCTCAAGAAAGTAAGCTATTCAAGTCAGAATGACGTGTGTGTGTCATCTGCAATCTCATTCCATGCGAGATTATCTTAAAATCCTTCCTTTGGCTGAAGTATGGCTTAATACTGAATGTCCTACTACTCTCAAATAACTTTTTCTGTTTCTTAATTCTTACTGTTTTTTTCATTTGGGATTACATTGTATGAACATCTTGTAATTTGCCTTTTTAATTAATACTGTACCAAGCGTTCCCATCTTTCTTTTTTCCCATTAACTTTTTCCCATGATTACGGCTGTTTAATGAGCAACTATTTTCCATCTCTTCGATTTCATCTTCACAAATCCAATTTTCCCATTGTTTTTTTTTTCTCAATCTTCAATCTTCATCTTCCACCTGTCCAGGGTCTATTTTTCCTACATCGTAACACACACACTAAATTGGGATGTATTAGCAATCAAACCGGAAATGTCAAATTTCAGCCTAAAATATTTTTTTTTCTGGCTCAAAGTCAAATGTAAACAATTGACAATTAAAAAAAATAATCATGATACAATTAGTGACTGTAAAATATTTTTCCATAGTATCTATCCTCTTTAAAAAAAAAGACTGGGGTCCTCTTTCCCAACTTGTGCTCCTAAATGAGATATAACTCCCACTATTAAAAGGTTGCATAGCTTTAACACAGTCAAGAGCTACTGTGTATATTTCAACTCTTTCCTTTATCACACCACAATCAAATATACCGTAATTCACTTTCTTTTGTCACCATCTGTTAATATGTTTCCTAAGCCTGTGATGATTCATCCTCCATTACCCAAAGGTATTCCCTTAATGCAAAGCAGAAAACATTGACGTCTTAGAGGTTTGTGTTATCACGTTAACATTTACACACAAAAATTCTCATCCATATATTTGCTTGTTGTCGACTGTATCGAAGCCGACACGGCATTATCATAACATTCAGTGTTCCTGCAAAGACTTAAATTTATTCAGGATGTGGTATACCTCCAGTGGTGTCCTCTTTCCCAACTTGTGCTCCTAAATGAGATATAACTCCCACTATTAAAAGGTTGCATAGCTTTAACACAGTCAAGAGCTACTGTGTATATTTCAACTCTTTCCTTTATCACACCACAATCAAATATACCGTAATTCACTTTCTTTTGTCACCATCTGTTAATATGTTTCCTAAGCCTGTGATGATTCATCCTCCATTACCCAAAGGTATTCCCTTAATGCAAAGCAGAAAACATTGACGTCTTAGAGGTTTGTGTTATCACGTTAACATTTACACACAAAAATTCTCATCCATATATTTGCTTGTTGTCGACTGTATCGAAGCCGACACGGCATTATCATAACATTCAGTGTTCCTGCAAAGTCTTACATTTATTCAGGATGTGGTATACCTCCAGTGGGAGGACTAGTTATTAAACGCGACCAAACAAACAGAGAACAGACCGATGTATTGTAAAGTGTTGGGCTGTATGGTAATGCAGAACACAAGGGTTAGGAGTGACTAAAACACAGACAAAATTGAATTATAACCAAACAAATACAGAGGAAGCAGTTGAAGATCAACAAAAATGGAAACTGTGATAGTGCAATACATTATAAACTGCAGCTATATGCGTCGAACGGAGTTACACTCACAGGAATCAGACTTGGGTGCTTAGGGTGCTTCCCCTTAGAATGATGGGGGGCTAATCCAGGACTGCTCTTCTTCTTGTGGCGGTCTTCACACCAATATGGAAGGCAGGACTCAAAGTATTATCCCAAATAAGATCTGCTTTATTTCACATAACAGACATAAAAGGTGAACATAAAATAAAAATAAAATAATAATTGGTCCTACGCGTTTCGTCCCACTGGTGGGACCTCCTCAAGGACCAAAATAAAATAATAAACAAATAGTAAAAAATCAGCAATGCGAACAATCCTATAACAGGATAAAGCAGCTTTTTTAACCATACAAATAACAGATTGGTGGGGGTAGGGGGTGGATGATTTTTGTGTTAACATGGAAGTATAGCATTTTTGGGAGCTAGAGCGTAAACTAGTTAAGTGATCATTTTGAATGGTGAACAGTGATTGATAAACAGAATAAATAGAACAAAGTGTATACATTATACAATACAAGGTATACAATAACTGACAAATGAAACAATATATTTTTCCCAACTTTGGAAGTCATTTTAATATTATTTTAAAAATCCAGTTGAAAATGATCAACTTGCTTCATTGACATTTTTCGAAATTCGATTTGATATGACTTGATATCATCTGAATTTTGAACAGCTGGACTCAGTGAATGGGTCAACTGGTCAAAATAGAATTTCAGATTAATCGGACATGCGCGAAATTGTTCATATGTGGTCGAAATATATTGGACGACATCTAAACTTGCACCTCATTAAGTTCCAAAAAATACCTAATTGAAGAAAACTCAACTTCCAAGCTTGGTTCAGCAAATAAACTTCAGGTGGTCACACTAGTAGCTCCCGCATGTGGCTCTAACTAAACAAGAAGAAACTGATATATTTCTGTTATTAACACTAAGTGTCACTTGGTGCCAAGGACTAAGGTATTTGATATCATGCTCTACAGAGTCCAAAAAAGACCTTCACTCGGCCAATCATTGCATGTGTAGTGACTGTTTGGTCATGAAGTGGCCACATCGCAAACACAGCTGTGGCTATAAGCAGCAAATAAGGCTAACACGTGTGTACACAAGTCTAATTTATATGTATTGTAGGGCACACAATAAATTAATATATTTATCTAAAGACACGTGTTGATATGGATGTTTTCAACAAGGATCATGTAAGAGAAAATTACACTGTGCAAGCAGGATTAGATCCATCGGCCCTTTCGGGGGTGGGAGAAGGGAGCATCAGCCAAGTGCTTCCTGAGAAGCCAGGCTTTATGTGCAGATAAATTTTGTATTTGCCGGTGTTTTCTAAAATCTGAATGGCTTCAGCAGCTGCTGCCTACATTTCTACCTCCGTCAGCCCCTGCCCTCTGTGGCCATAATATATTGGGGTTAACTTCCTACAGCTCTCTGTCAGTTTCTGCCTAGATCAGTATGCCGAGTACCTGCAGGAGCCAAAGCTAGCACCTAAGCCCGGGCATGCTCCCCAGGAAAATCCTGGGCTCTCCGTCCAGTGCAACAGGTGAGTGACAAACTGTGCTCGCAAGAGTATATGTGTATATTAGTGAGCTTATGCGTGTAGTGAGCTGTGTGTTTTGAACTTGTGGGTGTGTGTGGTGAGCTGTGTGTGTCAGTGACCTTTCTGTAGTGAGCTGTGTGTAGTGAGCTTGTGTGGGTGTGTGTAGTGAGCTTGTGTGGATGTTTGTCAGTGAGCCTGTGTGTAGTGAGCTTTGTGCAGTGAGCTGTCTGTAGTGAGCTGTGTAATCGTGTATGTATATTAGTGAGCTTGTGTATAGTGATCTATCTGTAGTGATCTTTCTGCAGTGAGTAGTGATCTTGTGGGTGTGTATAGAAAAAGATTTATACAAGGTTAGCCCAAAACACACTGCTTTTCCCATGCTTTTCACGTGACAGTATTCTTAAATAGGCTACTGCTCCTATTTTGGCTAACACTTTTTTGTAATGAACAGCAAGGGGACCTGTAATTAATTTTTTTACTTTTGGTTTTCCATTCCTAATGCCCCCTGTAATGATTGTACTCTCATCCTTGCCACTTTATTTATATTTATCTTTTCTTTAGGGATGTGCATGGGCAAAAAATTAGGTTCGGTTCGGCACTTCCAAAATTCGGGACTTCGCCAATTCGGGACTTCGGCACTTCGGTTTGGTTCGGCCCCTCGTGAAATTCGAGACTTTAGCAATTCAAGACTTCAGCACTCCCTAACCCTAATTCCTTAACTCTAACCCTACCCCTACCCCTATCTCTAACAAGATTGTAAACCCTAACCCTACCCCTACCACAAGATTGTAAACCCTAACCTACCACTAACCCTACAACTAACCTTAACCCTACCCCTAACCCTACTAGGGGTAGGGTTAGAGGAAGGTTAGGGTAAGGGTTAGGGGCCGGTAGGATTAGGGGTAGGGCTAGGGGTAAGGTAAGGGGAAGGGTTAGATTCCTGTATTCATTCCCTTAATTTTCCCTTCCTCTCCCATTTTGACACTTTTCAGAAATCTGAAGCACTTCGGCACTTCCAAAATTCGGCACTTCGGCAGCATCTGAATGTCCGAATTGCCGAAATTCGGCCGAATTCAAATTTGGACCGAAACAAATTGCACTGGCTATTTTCTTCTTTGTGCTGGATCTCAAAATCTGGGAGCAGCCATTTTGTTCTCCTCTATCCATGATGTCTGTAGTTTGACCTGTGGGATTGATTGTACTGATGGATTGTGGGCAAAGTTGATTGGTAACTGAAACAGAACCTTGCTTTAAGTTCTGCCCATTGTCAAGTTTGGTCAACCTGACTGTTATACCATGAGGAAAAGTAGCAGAGGTTCAGACACAGAGAATCAAATTAGATGAAGTTTATTTTTGGTGACAGAGCCACTTTAAGTAGGTAGAAGCCAAAAGCACATATTCATGTAAGTTCCTCATTGATATCATGTTAAAACTGCACACACACATTGATGTGAAAAGCTTGATTTGCAGAAAACAACATACAGTGAGGGAAAAAAGTATTTAATGCCCTGCTGATTTTGAACGTTAGCCCACTGACAAAGAATGATCAGTCTATAATTTTAATGGTAGGTGTATTTTAACAGTGAGAGACAGAATAATTAAAAAAAACAGAAAAATGCATGTCAAAAAGTTAAAAATTGATTTGCATGTCAATGAGTTAAATAAGTATTGATTCCCAGGTGTCTTTTATACAGGTAACGAGCTGAGATTAGGTGCACTCTCTTAAAGGGACACCTGTCCACAGAAGCAATCAATCAATCAGATTCCAAACGCTCCACCATGGCCAAGACCAAAGATCTGTCCAAGGATGTCAGGCACAAGATTGTAGACCTACACAGGGCTGGAATGGGCAGCTTGGTGAGAAGGTGAGAACAGTTGGTGCTTCATGCAAGATCTCACCTCATGGAGTTTCAATGATCATGAGAACGGTGAGGAATCAGGCCAGAACTACACGGGAGGATCTTGTTAATGATCTTAAGGCAGCTGGGACCATAGTCACCAAGAAAACAATTGGTAACAAACTACGCTGTGAAGGACTGAAATCCTTCAATTTGCAAGATCCCCCTACTCAAGAAGGCACATGTACAGGCCTGTCTGAAGTTTGTCAATGGACATCTGAATGATTCAGAGGAGAACTGGGTAAAAGTGTTGTGGTGAGATGAGACCAAAATCGAGCTCTTTGGCATCAACTCAACTCACCGTGTTTGGAGGAGGAGGAATGCTGCCTGTGACCCCAAGAACACTATCCCCACCGTCAAAAATGGAGGTGGAAACAATATGCTTTGGGAGCGTTTTTCTGCTAAGGGGACATTACAACTGCACTGCATCAAAGGGACGATGGACGGGGCCATGTAAGATCAAATCTCTCAGCCAGGGCATTGAAAATGAGTCGTGAATGGGTATTCCAGCATGACAATGACCCAAAACACACATCTAAGGCAGCAAAGGAGTGGCTCAAGAAGAAGCACATTGAGGTCCTGGAGTGGCCTAGCCAGTCTCCAGACCTTAAACCCATTGGAAATCTGTGGGGGGAGCTGAAGGTTCAGTTGTCAAACGTCAACCTCGAAACCTTAAGGACTTGGAGAGGATTTGCAAAGAGGAGCAAATCCTTCCTGAGATGTGTGCAAACCTGGTGGCCAACTACAAGAAACGTTTGACCGCTGTGATTTCCCGCAAGGGTTCTTAACTTTTTGACGCGTTTTTTTGGGGGGGATTTTTTTTTTCTTGTTATTCTGTCTCTCACTGTTGAAATACACCTACCATTAAAATTATAGACTGATCATTTCTTTGTCAGTGGGCAAACGTTAAAAAATCAGCAGGGGATCAAATACTTTTTTCCCTCACTGTACATATGACAAAAACAGGAGCAATCCTGAGTGGTGGCACGTCATTATCACATTTTTAATTATGCAGCTGCCACACTTCTTCCTGTAGGGTTTGCTTTAATTATATATTTAAAGGCCTATAATTGGGATAAGGTACACAACTTCATATAGTAACACTGTAGGAGCAAATGCAGGCAATATTATTTGGTGTATTTTTGAAGAAATAAGTGAAGATGCCCTGCATTTGTCAATTTGATTTTTTTTCTAAAATATTTCTAAACTGGGGCTCCTAAGTTTTGAAGCATGTAAGCCCTAAATGGGGTGATGATACCCCAAATTAGCCCCAAGACAAAAGGCAGACTAGCTCATGAATAACAGATATTCACAGCTGAAGAAGTCTCAAATAAATAAATTACTCAACTTTTCACAGTGGGATAGTGAGTTAATTAAAATCTTGTGGTGGTATGGACTATTGACCCGGAGCAAGAGGTTGGAGGTATGCTCTCTTCCTATTCCCATATTTAATGTACTAAAGCAGTGGTTCCCAAACCAGTCCTTATGGCCCACCAACAGTCCAAGGCTTATGTATTCTCCTTTTTTATTCCAAAGGAGATAATGACAAAATCTGGACTGTTGGTGGGTCTTCAAGACTGGTTTGGGAAACGCTGTACTAAAGGTGGTTGTCTATAATGTGTCACTCCAAACCCATTTGCATATTGGGGCTATTCTACTAATTTTGCATTCAAATTTTCTTTTGACAAATAACTGATTTAAAATTTCAGTTTAAATTCTGAGTACTTCCCAGCATCTATTGTACAAAACTACATTTAGGACTTAGTAAGTGAACTATTGTGTGCATATTGTGTTACTTTTGTCACAGCCAAAATTTCATTCTTCTACCCCAATGTTACATTAAAGAAAACCAACAGTACTTGTTTGTGCACCTGGGTTGAAAACTATTTGTAAAAACTGTAGACTGTGCTTTCTAAGTTATAAAGTAGCATCTGATGTAAACAAAGCACAAGTGTCCCTGTTTAAGGAAGCTTTTAGGAATGGTTTGAGTGGGAGGAGTGATGTTGGTTCTCAGGAAAATCCTTTAACACCATAAATCAACACTCGAAATGAGTTCTAAAAAGGTCACAATTTCAAAACCTAATTTACAGTATATACAAATATTTAAGTAGCGTGTAAGTCCTCTGTAAATAAATACTGTCCTATGTCAATAAATTACATTTTAATCATGTATAAATTGAATTAGAATAATAAATAATAAATGATTGCCTTATAAGAATGTCAGAGATATCTAATCCCAAAGGACCAGTGGCTGAGTGACATAAACGAACAGCATTGCGTTTTGTTATTATCCTCGTTAAGGTTACTCATAAAATGGTGGTTCTAGTTCTTAGCATCAACTTCCTATTTGGGGACCTTAAGCAAACAGTCACTCTCAAAGCAAATAACATGCAGGAATAATGCAAGATGTGTCTGTGGTCCAAATATCCCTCCATTACTTCTATGGTAAGTCTTTAGGCCCACAAATGAAAACTCAAGCCTCGGATCAAGAGAGATGACTGGGGGTACAAGGTCAATGGCCACAGTGGACTGTGGGACCAGATCATAACTGTATCCTGGGCCATTAACAATACCTCCATGAAAATCCAGGACTATATAATTGATTTTAAATTGCTTGTTTAATATTATATACCTTTCAGAAGATGTTGGGAAACATGATAAGATGCATTTTGAGGAATCATCTTGGGGTACAAGGGAGTTCATGGTTCATATGGACAAGCTAAATAGTGTTATTCGTATATTTTCGCACTGTGCCAAGTCACAAACACAACTTTAAAAAAACTACAAAACTACGCTAGTACTTTGGATATAGACAAAATATATATATATACTTTTTCATGATCTACATTTATGACTTCTACATTGAGAATATATATGGCAAATAAAGAGAGCTAATAACCCCACAGGCTACTCATAAAAAGCTGTTAAATAAAAGATTGATAGTTCATCATTAGGGTAAGTAAGAGTAGCTAAGTATGTAATTAGATTCCCTAGTTTGGTCTATAGTGCGTTATCTTTTGTATAGTCGGACCCTGCAGCAATGGTATCTGGTATCTAATTAGTAGGTTTACCTGGTTTTACCTTTAATCTGGGACACTTAACGAATAAATATACCACGCAGGGTAGAGCTAATCTGTTTGTATAGCTTTTATATATATATATATATATTGCTACTTTAAGGTGAGATTTGGTCAAGATAACAGTAGCTATAAAGGCAGGCCAATTGGCAGATAATTGCATTAATGATTTTAGGAGTCAACTTGTTTTTTTATACACACATACTAATGCTCCTGTGCATGGGTGTCAGAGAACTATAGAACAATGCTAATGTTGTATCTGCTCTATAGAAATTCATTTATTCATAAAACAGAGTATAGATTAAATCTTGTAGGTGATGATGTCTAAAAGTCATAAACCCTACCCCCATACATTCCCTCTCTGCATCTCTCCCCCCAACTTGGTTAGAAAGTTTTGGATAAAGAATGTGGGAGGTTTTTGTAGTCCCTTTCTGCACCCACTACAAGACACTCCCCCTGCCCAATTTGGGTGAAGCTCTACTTTTTTTTTTTTTTTCCTTTTCCTCCCAGGGAACTTAAATTTAGTTCTTTCTTTTCTGTCCAGTCTCCACTAAACAAAAGAACGCCTGGGCATTTTAGAATTCTTCTGAACCTGAAGGTACGCATGTCTATCTATCTGTCAATTTCAAATTCCATTGAGTCATGGTAAAAGTTATCTTTCATTCTAGCTACTGTTGGCTTATTGAATTATTATTATTTTTTTTATTAACATTGTTGTTATTTTTTAATCTTGTGATGTGATATTTAAACTTGTAAACTGCTACAATTTGCAGTGTGGGATAATCTCCATACTAAACATTGCAACACTATTATTAATTTAGCCTTAAGAATGCATTTTCTAAGTTCAGCTCCTCTGTGTGAGCACTTTTTAAGGCAGTTTGAAATCATTTTGCTGTTCTGCTCCAGATGTGGGTTAGTCCCAGGCTGAAATGAATGAGATTTTGCAATCATTCCTATTTCTTCTCAAATGTTCAGACATGCTGGGCTTTGCAGAGAACAATAGATTTATAATTTAAGATCCTGGATCCAATGCCCCCCATTGTATTTTTACTGATTAAAAAAAAAATCTGCATTGTGTATTCCTATGACATTGCTGCAGATTTCATTTTAGCATATAACCCTGTCCTAAGTACATTTACACTATAGTCACCCGTCACTTCCTTACTTAGAGGTAGAATCCTTTATTACTGTTAGGCCACCACCTTTAACCCTTTGACTGCCACTCCTATGATAATCACATAGTAAAATATTTTTTCTTTTCCATGTGGACAACTCACCCTTTTGATTTTAGCTAAAGTATGGATAATTCACCCCAGCTCTCTAAGCTTCTTGGAAGATACTTTGCAACCGACATATGTGTGTATTGCTCAGGGAGGGAGGGGGGGCTATGGAGGGATGTGGAGGTCTTAGATTACATTGCTGCATTGCATTATGGGTTTTTTTCTTACTCTGCTTTGTGCTAGCTAACTTAAATTTCATTGAAAATCTCAACGTTAATGGATTTCTTCAGCAATCTGTAAAGTCCAAGAAAGTTGGTGACATCTCTTTGGGGCGAAGCTGTCACTGATGTTTATATGTATACAAATGCCAGTGTCATCAGATTCTAGAACACATGGGGGGGAATGTTGCAAAGTTTAACTCTTTGTGGGTTAAGAATCAGTGAAAACTGAACTTTTTGAAGTACTGTGGGACTGAAAAAAGTTACTTAAATTAACAAATGCATTTTATTATTTTCAAAGGTCAGTAATGTCTAACTCTGGGATCATAAATATTTGTAAACTACATTACCCTTAATCCTCAGAAAGTCGTAAGACTGTCGGATAATTATAAGAAGTGTAGTCCACAGACATTTAGTGAACCTAGGTTACCCATCTCTGCAGATGGACACACTTTTGCACCCCTGTTGTTAAAGAAGTTTGGTCTATACTTGGAAAAGTCAAAACTGAATTAGAAACATATGTCTTATTCTCTGGCTCTCAAAGAGTTAAAAGAAAATAAGAATTCTCTTATAGTCAGTCTGCCCTCTTAATTTGTAGTGAGATTGCTAGCCAATTGCAGGGAAGCTTAATTGAACAAGAACGCATTCCATTAATGTCTAGGGACAAGTTTTTTTTTTTCTTTCATTCATTATGGAGTAATCACTTTGCCCTAATTTTGACTTGATAAATTTGGCCTTGTCTGGTGCTAACAGAGATGTCCAAAAGGCTGTCTGACTAAGCAGTACAGAGGTCATGAGAATATACAGAATTCATCTCTTCAATTTGTGAAACTTTCTACTGGCAGATTTGGGCTAAATCATACTTACACCGAATACATAACTTAAATGTGCATGTTTGAGTAAAGCGGTTAACATTGCAAAATGCTCAGTACTTTTAAATGTGATCTTGGTTTTATAAATAACCTGCAATTAATTTAACCAGGGGATTATACATTTTGGAGATACAGTTTGAACTATTGTACCATCTAGAAGTGGTGCCTGAACCACAGTGCTGTGTAAAATCCCAAATAAAATGTGTTGTTTTTTTCTGTAGTGAATTATTACAAACATGATTTGATTCACTAAACCGTGATTTGTGGTGAATTTGAAACTAATGTGAAAAATTCAGGTCAGAATTGTCTAGGTGGGAAGAAACAAATCAACCTTGAGGTTTTTTTTTACCATCTCTGTTGTTTCTGCCTAAATTATAAAAGCCGGTTAGTTTGTAGCCACACCATGCTGTTTAGTGAACCCTAGAATTTTTTCCCCTGCGGTAAGGTATATTGACTAAAGAATCAGTTGTAAGTAGAGATGAGGCATTTAAATGTAAATGACAAAAAAGTAGAGTTGTTAAAAAAAAAATTCTGTTAAATACATTTCCCCCCCAAATCTGCTGTCTACAAAGTTCATTCAAGCATTGAGTGAGTTATATTAAAAATGCTAATTTTACCCACGATGTATGGAGATGTTATTTTCATTTTTGTATTTTTAGATTTGAATAAATATTGAGTTCTATTTGTTAACTGCATTAACCCTCTCCTGACGTTAGGGTGCGCTATGCCATCTTACAAAAGGAGGGGTTTACCGCCATTAGGGGGGGTATAGCACACCCTAGGATTTGGGCCCTCCCTGCAGCCAGCACACGTACCCTCCTCTCTGGATCCAATCGGGGGGGTCTGCACAACCCCATGCAACCAATCCCACCGATCCAAGTCACGTGAGCGTGATAACACAGCGATCACATAGCTTGAATCGGCCAGGTTGCACGATATTTTCTTTTTTTTTTTTTTTTTATTTTAAGTTACAATTTAGCATCCAGTCCAGACGTAGCCAAAGATTACTGTGCTCAGAACAGTCCCATAATGAGCTGGACAAACAGCAGTAACCCTAGCGACTCTCTTTCAAATGTTTCATGCGTTTTCTATCCTTGGGGAATTATGATTGGCCTTTGCAGTGTCTGAGTTGTGTACATACACTGATTTGTAAGAAACCTTTTAGAATGGGCGTGGTAAAAGGGGCAGTCTTAAGGTGCAAAAAATTGCAACAATTATTTTTTGTTTTGCTAAAGTAATTAAGAATTGTGCATGCAAAATAATAAAACATACTACAGAGGCCAAATCTATCAAATGTATTAAATACTGTTGGTGCCCAGTGTATCTCTTTAACTTACAGTGGGTGTATGTTTGTCCATATGCCTGCATTCTAAAGATTAAACTTACTCAATTACAATGATTTATAAAGCGCCAACATAGTCCGCAGTGCTGTACAGTAGATAAACCAAGACAAATAATTCTAACAAAACACATTTGATATATGTGAATTTTATGTGAAGAGAGCCACACCCAAACAAGTTTACAATCTAAAAAACTTCCCAAAGGGTCTCTTAAGTAAACATGGAGAAAATTCTTTACAATAGCTCTTTTTATATTTATTTAGTTATAAAATGTTATATATATATATATATATATATATATATATATATATATATATATATATATATATATATATATAAATATATTATATTTCCCAGATATTGCTAAAGCATCTGTTAGATAGCACTATCACGTTTGATCATTAGAAACCACACAGTGAATATATTTTTCTTTAATATAGAGCTTTTTCTTTTTAAATTCTAAAACATGCATTATGGACACCATGGCGCCTTTTCACTAGAGAACGAATCGTGGTGAGTTACAAAATGTAGGCTAAAATAACTTGAGTTTAAAAATATGTCAGCTGAGATTTGTTTTTGTTTTTTTTCAAACTGTTGGGCCTAAATTTTAAAAGCACGTTTTCACTTAGCAGAACTTACTGTTAACTGATAAAGCATCGTAGTGTAGTGTCTATATTGGGGGTATTTAACCTTCGGCACTCCAGATGTTGTGGACTACATCCCCCATAATGCTCCAGCAGTCGTAATGCTAGCAAAGCATCAGGGGAGATGTAGTCCACAACATCTGGAGGGCATTGTTGTATACACTAAATTTCGAGTTAAAATCATGGCTGTTTAATAGAACTGGGGTCCCATGGCCCTTAATGACAGAATGGAATTCTATCCCATTTAATTTCACACCCCATATGTAATACCATGTGTAATGTAATAGGGTGGGTGGGCCTGTGTGTGCTTCGCTGTTCCTTCCCCTTCAGGATATGTGGCACACCCTTACTAAGAATACAGTCAGGATTAGTACATTTGTGTGTTGCATGGTATCTCCTCTCCTCTTCCAGTGCAATCCACATGAATAGACAATGGACATATCACACCTTCCAACATTTCAAAAGGACAGAGATGGACACTTTCATTTTTGGGGTGTGGCCAGGGGCGGGGCTGTTCATTATTTACACAGACTGATTTCTAAACATATTTATTGCACATTACTGGGAATACTATTGCTGTGTAGCCCTTTTATACAGAATTCAGACATACCAACACTATAGATCTCCTAGAAAAAAGGAACATTAGGTCAGAAAAGAGGGACAGAGAGATTTGGGCTCAAAAACAGGACTGTTCCTCCTAAATAGGGACGCTTGGATGGTATGGAAATGTAATAAGCAGGAACCGCAAGGTTGCCTCACTCCTGCCTGTCTCCAATGGAATGTGGGCTAATAAAATGTGCTGGGGTGCCTTGACATTGTAATTCATATTTGTCTTCTTACCTATCGACATGGGTGGGGGTTTAATCTAATGAGAAAGATGAGTCTGGAAAAAGCCACTCTGTCCCCACCTAAAAATTGGTATAGGATTCCCATAATATTTTAAAATCCTAATACAAGTGAGGGTGCTATATATCTGTGTTCAACCCATCTGGCATTCTCGTACCTCCCAGGTGTCCCTATTTACGAGGGACAGTCCCTATTTTGGGCCCTTGGTCCCTATTTTCTAAGAACTCCATATTGTTGGTGTGTGTAACAGAGCTCTACAGCAATAACACTCCCAGTAAATATGTTTAGAAATTAGCCTGTGTAAATAAGATATGTTACACTCTTAGCTGCATCAATTGTTATTATGTCACCGAAAATTTCTCAGAACAGGCCCATCCCTGGCCACACTCACACCCACACCCCAATATTTACATTTCCCTCTTTCTACATTTAAAATGTTGGATGGTATGCACCACTTTTGTCTGTCAGGAAATCTGTGTCAGGGACAATAGTGTTTGTAAACCCCAAGGGGTAGTCCAGGGGAACAGTCCGTTCTCTTTCGCTCTTTCCTAAGTCAACCAACAGAGCAATGCCCAGTCCTCTTGTTACAAGGGCCCGTTAACTGTCCCCCTTAGCATGGAAAAAAATAAGAATAAATAAATATTATGTAAACATTTACTCAATCTTGAATAATTAGACAGTGCCCTGATATATTATCTGGCCAATTTTGGAACAGGTAGCTTTGAAAATAATAAACGTTTCATACCCAGTGCAGCAGGGCAGACATTAATACACGCTAAACCCTTTCTTTAACTGTAATATTGACGGAGCAATGCGATTGGCTGGTCCGTACCACTCAATCACATTTTTCCTTTTGCGTCATCTCACTGTATGATCTCAGGATTATAGGAGCATCGGAACTCTCAGTTTTCAGAGTTGCTAACAATTATTAAAAAGCCATCAAGCTATAGATGTTATATATTCTTCAAACTATACCTGGCCATAAGTGAACCTGGCAGCAATATTCCTGCGATTTAGATTTAGTGAATGTCTGATGTGGAGATGTAATTTAAACAGGCCTTGTGCAGACCCGCTAATTTTAACTTGATTAGATAATACAACCTTTGAACTTGACACATTTTTAAATATACATTACCCTGACATGGTGAGGTACACAAGTCACTCCATAGTGACTTAACAGAGCTATACATGGATTGCGAAAAACGATTAATAAGGTTTACACCCATCTCCCAGTTTTGGTAATTGCAGCAGCCTGAGATAGCAAAATGCTGAGCGGGTTCTTAAACTTACAGAAATACTCTTTGTTTTAGAATATTGACTGTGAGATAAAAATAAAACGACACAACACATTGACTACTGTCCAAAATATTGGATATTAGATTCTCACTGAAAAGATAAAATTGCAACAGTGTAAGCAACGGCTGTTTGTGAAAGAAAAAAAACCAATAACCAATAGAAGTAGTGAACAAAATGTAATCAAAAAATAATAAAGTCTAGACAGAAAGTTGAAAGACAGATTATTTCAAGAAGTGTAAGAGTAACAAAATGGAGCACCAACATTCTTTATATCTTGATATACACACATTTTTGTTTGCATAATTACCTTTTCTGGTACACTGAGATGCAAACTTACTCCATTCAACTCTTAAAGGAACACTGTAAGCACCATAACAACTTCAACCAATTGTCTGTGGGCCTAGGTCACGCATCACTGGTTTTCTCACCATTTAGTGAAGATTCTCATCCCATGGCAGCCTGAAGACCAGCTTCCAATGAATAAATGGCGGAGGCACAGCTATGCTCCACTTCCTGCCTTGATTCTCAACCTGGCCTTCGATAGCAATTCATACCAGTGGTTGGGGCAGTGATTGCCTAAGAGGGCTCTAAGCCAATCCTGCCCCCAATCCCTGATATTAACTAGTATACGCATTGGAGGCCATGCTACGGGCTGAGAATCTCTGTTAAATGGTGAGTAAAATGTTTAGTTTGAATACAGGGCCCAGGCACCATAACCACTTAATATTTTGAAGTGGTTATGGTCATGGTGCTTAACCCTGCAATTATAACATTGCAGTGTCTACTAAACTGCAATGTTATAGGTTGCAGAGTTGATATTAAAGGGCCATTGCACTCAAACTACTTTAATGAGATGAAATGGTCTGAGTGTCGTTAGTGGTTACTTAATAACCACTTATTGTAATTGCTCATGCTGCTCAGTGGTATTTTAAATTGGACGTTGCCGTATGAAGGTCTGGCTTTCTTAATAACGTTATCTCCTGGGACTCTTTTAACTGAAAATCTACTCCAGATTGTACATTTTCATGGTCCATCTCATTCTAATCTAAACCATCAGTTTTGGTACTTCTAAAAACTTGGCAGTGTTTTGGATAAATTAGAACATTAATAGTGGGTCTGAGCTCATTATTTCAAAAGTTTTATTAAGTCTGCTAAATATGTGTCCTTACTTCGTACGGTCTTTTCCCAAAAATAAGACCAGGTCTTAATTAATTTTCCTCCCAAAAAACGCACTAGGGCTTATTTTCGGTGGATGTCTAATTTTAGGTGAAAACGGTAGCAAGCATGTGCTAGAAAACAGGTCTACATTCGGGGGAATTGCCCCGAACATAGACCTGTTCACTAGAGCATGGAATTCCGCGAATCTGTGTTCCTGGAAACTTCCCCCGAACATAGATTAGCTTACCCGCGAATGGAATCCTGCGAATCTATGTTCGGAGAAAATTCTCTGAATGTAGATTAGTGACTAGGGCTTATTTTCGGAGTAAGGCTTATATTACGAGCATCCCCTGAAAATAAGCTATGGCTATGGCTTATTTTCAAGGGATGTCTTATTTTCGGATAAACAGGGTAGTAACCCCATGTAATTAAATGCAAACCATTATTATTAATTTTCATATAAAGATCAATTCACTGGAAAAGGTAATGATATCAGCGGGAATATTTAATTGATGATTTTTTCATCTTCATTTAACAAAGAATGCATGCACCATCCTCATTGGCTTTAAGAAAGTTTTGTTTAAGTTTTATTACGTTTAAAGAAAGTGTGTTAACTTTGGTATATATTATTTAAGTAAACAAAGCATTCAATCATATTTACCCCTGCTGGGTACCTGTTATAAATAATTATATTAGGATACCATAGCATTAGCTAACATTTGATTCTTCTAAGGTAGATTGGTGTGTAGGAAAAGAGTGAATGCAGGGGGTCAAAAATCTGTAATATGGTTATTTTGACATACATGTGCCATGTTACAAATATAATATTTGTACTTTCTTCACAGCCTCTGAAAGAGAGCAACAGGCCTGGAGACCCCAATGCTCAGAATTTCTCCCTGTCTGTGATAACAAAGGCAGAGG
This sequence comes from Pelobates fuscus, assembly GCF_036172605.1. Lineage (NCBI taxonomy): Eukaryota > Metazoa > Chordata > Amphibia > Anura > Pelobatidae > Pelobates > Pelobates fuscus. The sequence goes on from NC_086321.1 coordinate 354,710,753, forward strand.
TTGCAGACAAAGTGGGAGAGTTGTCACATAAAGCGGATCTTTGAGCCCCGTTCCATCATGGGGGTGACGTGGCTCGCCAAGTTCATCCTGGGATGTACAGCACTATGGTATGTGGAACAAGCCCAGGCCCAACTGGAACATGGAGACATGCAAGTGGATCGGTTTGAGGAGAAAACCAGAGTGAGAAGAAGGGGACAGGACACTCTTAGAGGGTATGACTTATTTTACTATCGTATATTTGTCAACCTGGTGGCATATAGCTTACTAAACATCAAGCAAAACGAAACATCATTATAATAATGGAATGTTATCAAAATTGTGGACATAGACATAGTGTGCTATTATACACACTACTGTTAATTTACTGCTTTGGCTATTTTTTACTTAATTTTACCACATCTTGTCCACATAATATTTCACACATTATGGATGCTTAATTTCCAAACTATATTGAAAACAACACTACTGAAATGCACTGCTCATTGTAGTGGTTCCTCAAGAAGCTTGAAAAACACAGAGGTGGATTCTCTGACAAGCCCCTCCCCCTCTTATCTTCTGTCATAATGGAGAATTTAGCTTCCTTTTTATCTGTACAAATATTTGTACTAATAGAATATGAGCAATGGACTATAGCAGGATTCAGTGACACCATGCTCTCTATCACTTTTTCCATCACCTAGCAGTCCATGAGCAAAAGAGTTACAACAAGCTATAGTTATTTTAGCGCATAAAATGTACCTTTAGTACAGTTTGACTAACTTTCTTTGTATAGAAATCTAAAAATGGTTCTACTGGTCTGTTTGATTTGCAATCACATACCACCAGACAGACAAGTCAAAGGACACCTACTGAATGACTTGTGTTTGAGAAGCAAGCAAATCATTCTCTGTAGTCATCCAATAATTTATTTTAAGTTTTCTAAATATTGTCTCTCTGTTTGTCTCCTCTGTAACTTGATTTATCATCTTTACATTTATATCCTGTTTAACAGTTCTCATATACATCTTTTGAGGAAGAATATTCAATGTATATGTTTCAAATTACAGTCCCTTTGCTAAAAATGGCAAAAAAAATGATTTTCTCTGAACCAATAAGCCTCCAGGAATTATAACCCAGGAGAACATCTGATATATATTTGCATTCCGCATTGCCTCATTTTACAAGATTAATTTTGTCTTATACATTCTTTAGATCTTAATATGATAAACAAGTTTAATTCTTTCATAAAACCCCATCTAGCACATTTACATTGAACAGACCGCCGAGTGTAAACAGGTCCTTTATTAAGACTTTCTTCTCTGCATAGATCGCCACCCTTAGAAATTCATACAAATGCTCCATGATTTTCCTAGAACGTTGCCAAAAAAAGACTTATATTCCATACGCATGGTCATCCCTAGTGAGGTTATGAAAACAGCATTGCCTGTATGCGCTCATTGCACCTGGAAAGAGTTACACCAGAATTAAGAATGTATCTGCAGAACATCAAGGAGGAAGCGGGTGGAGTAGAGTGGTTGGATTTCAGGATTTTGTTTAACCTCTTTTATTAAAGAAGGTTGTGTTGAAGTTCCAAAACTAGTATCCATTTAATGAAAGGTTGTGAAATATTCACTGGATAACAGTTATCGTTATGACTCATTTTATCAAAGGCTCGTTTTTAGTTATTCTTCAAAGATTACTCAACAGGTTCTTACACTGCTATATATCATTATAACTGCTGACATATCCCAGAAGGGTATGTAGTAAGTAAAAAAAATACAAAGTCGCAATTGCAACAAAATTAATTAGTTTAACAGAAATAAAAGGTGATCAGGGCAGGAGACAAAAGTATACATCAGATACTGGTTCCAAACTAACTGTCCCGAGTCTGCCTGCAACTCATCGAGTATTTGTATAGATGCCAAAACAGCTGAGACTCTATTAGGGTTACTCTCTAAAGTGAGGATTCAAAGTGAATTTTTAATTTAAGATAACATAAACAAACTGGGAAAAAAAATGGAAAAATTCTCAAATTCGGCTGTGGTTTCAGTTCACTCTGGCCTTAGAGTCACTTTAATTTCACTTTTAATTCTCACTTACATACTTGGTGCATTTTTTGACCATGTACGTAAACAGCACCACATATACAAAACTCACTAGGTACATGGTGAGTTTTTAATTTTAATATGCAGGTCTATTTTATTTTGGTAATGGATTTTGTAATTACTTTCTTTGTAAAAAAATATTTGTTATTTTGCCTCTGAATAACCCAGAATCTCCCGAAAAGTAAGCATATGTGCCTCGCTCTCTATTACCATGTAACTGCTGATATTTATAATTTTGTGTGTGCTTCGCATTATGTTTTATGTAGAGGCTTTGTCCTGGAATGTACTGTAATAATGTATTCTGAGAATTCCAAAAGTATCATATTCATACAAAGAAGATTTACTTTTTAATTAAAAAGTAATTTTAGGGCCCGACGCCTAGAAGAGTCAGTCTATTAGTAGATGAAATTCCAGACTCTCCGAGAAGTGACATTTGAATCACTTATTGTTCAAGCAAGTTGTTTTACCACCAGATGTACCAGAGTGTGACACGGGGGAAGGGAGTATTCTGTCTCACCAGCCTTCGGACTGTTTACATATAGCTCTAATTGAGGTTTCTCCTGGGGCTGTAGCATCTCTCCAGATGCTCCTGTCCCTCTGATCATGGGAAAAAAAATCTTAATACTTTCAAATTCCTGCCCCTATACTGAGGTGCTGATCTACAGGAAGTGTATTATGTACAACAGCTGTTTAAAGGGACAGTCGAGTGTGGACAGACCATACATTTATTATGCATTATTTACACCATTTATAGACCAATAAATGCTTTTTAATTTTAATGAAAAAAACATATATTATGAAAGTGGTTTTTTTGCAGGTTTCTCATGGAAGCCAGGAAAACTCTGTGATTCCTGATCTTTTGGGGGAATTAGTGGGCATGTAAGTCTGTGTAAGCTCACACATAAACATGCTGAGTTACATCTCGTAGAGACCAGCGTTGAAAATAAAAAGGGTATATACCTCACTGTTAGTGTAAAGTTTAGATTTCGTTTCGGGTATTGTAAACATTAAATTACAGAAGCTAGGTTTTTGAAAAAGTTTGCAATAATGATAGCAAGATAGGTGAGAGTCATCTTTCGGGTAAGGGCTAGAGAGACAAAGTCAAGAGCTTGACTTTACGAAGCCAAAATTAAAATTTTAGGACCAGAGTTAAAGGGAAAATACTCCATAGGTGACATAAGAGCTTTGTTTGTTGTGGTTGGTGGTTTGAAGTTGAAGGTAGTTATACTTCCCTGAACATCTCCCTCGATTGTGTTGCCATATCTTGTCTTCATTTCCTGGAACTTCACCATGCAGGAACACATGTCAATGCTGTCCTCTGCCACATAGTACCAACTGAGGTCTCTGAATAATCACATTGGGCTGTTAAATTCTCCACAGGCTATCTCACAATGTACACAATAATTTTACCAGCATCAGGGACTAAGATGTCCCTACATTGTTTTATGGTATATTTTGAATGTTTTAGACTTTTGACTGAAATTCCAATGTAGACGATGTAACTAATTCTTAGAGATTTTACCTGTATACCAAAAAGTGATTAGAGGTAACAGAGCTGCTTTAACGTTATACATCAACGATAATTAGGGTTAGAGCAAAAATGACCGATAAAGAAAGAATTCCTTTTGCTTCCTAAATGTGTTGCGTTAAACTAATGTTAATGTTTTACGACTACAGCTAAGGCTGACGTTAATGGTTTAAAGTAGCTTTTTCACCTTCTGGGCATATAAATGCTCTACTTGCGTTTTGGTGGACATGAGTGGGCAAGCCACAAGACCTCGGGATTATCAGTAGAAAGAGCCTTTTTCCTCTCAGTCATCATTAATGTTAAGCTTTGTCAAGCATAGGAAAAATACATAATACAAAGTAGTCCCTACTTTATCTTGTGATATCTTTTGACTGGTTTGGAATTTCTTTGAACTCTCTATGCATCATAACTACTTCAATTTACTGAAGTGGTTACGATGCCAAGATCTAGCAGCCCTGTTAGTCAGAGAGCTAGTAAATTTCTTTGAAATTCCAACACAGTCTTTATGAGCATTACATACAATTTTATCTTTTCTATGAACGTTTTATATGTTAATTTATTTCGAGGGTGAAAGAACCGCTTCAATGCTGCATTGGGTTAGGAAGCCACATTTAAAACTTTAGGTTAAAGGATTAAGTTTAGGCAAAGGATTTGAGAAGGCACAAACAATAAATAAATAAACTATGCTTCACGGGGTGCCTAAACATCCAAGATTTTTCATCAGGTTTTGCTACGTGTACTATTTTTTTACTCACTTGTGTTAAAATTGTCATATATATTCTACATATAATAACGGTTATTTGTATTTAATTAACACGTAAATAGTAGTATGGACACTCACTTTTAAAGAACAAAAGATGGGTTTTATTTGACGGAACTTCATAAACGCTGGCTTATAGCTGACCAACCCTTCTACTAAAGAGGCAAAGGTTATTTAGAAAGCATGGTGTCACTTTAAATGCTTGCTTTCCTACATCTCAACCTCAGGGTGGGCAACTAATGCCTCGTTTCCACTGAGCGGATCAGTTCGGGTACAGTTTGGAAGGTTTAGAATGGTCCAGCCCATTCTGGTGAGCGTTTCCACTGCAAGCCAGACCTTCAGGGGCCATTCGGGGTTTAGAAAAAATGCTCTTCCTGTCCACCAATCAATGGATTGTATAGTAGCTCCACCCTAACCGAACCGTTCCATTTCCTATGGCCCTACATCTGAAGCAGGACCCTGAATGGATCGGTACGGTTCGCTTATATGGACCACTTTCATAATGGAAACACCCAAAAAACAGAACCGTACCGAACCAAACTGAACCGATCAACTCAGTGGAAACGAGGCATAACATCTCCTCAATACTTCACTTAGCCAAAGCTTGTCTTAGAAAAATGGGATTTTTATCTGTTATCTTAAAACAGCTGGAAAAACATGTTTCTTTTGCCTGTTCTATCATGTTAGTCCATGGTTATCTTGTGGAGTCATCTCTTTATCAGTGAAACGATGATCTTCTCATTAGTCTCTCACCTTTCAGCACCAGGCAAAAATGTGGCCAACTGATATCCTGCTAATTACCTTTTGTTGTCGGTGATAATCTATAGATCACTAAATCCTGATCATTGTGCATTTGTATTCATTGTTTGTTTTTAAGAGATGCAGATTCCAAGGTTAATTGATTCTCCTTCATTTTCATTTTTTTTTTCTCGTACCTTTTTTTTGAGCCGTTAAACTTTATATGTTTCATTTTGGTGTAATCATTTTTTTTTATTTCTGTATGGACAAAAAAATATATATCTATGCCTTTTTTTTTTTTTTTTTTTATTGACTTGTAATGATCCTATGCCAAATAGAATAGTTAAGTATTGAGTAAATGAAGAGAAATGAAAATATCCTCACCTGATTTGAAAAACAGGTCACAATGTTAAAAACTAGGTCATTACAGCTACATAAACCCTCAAGGTAACTGAATGATGCTCACTGGCCTATAATTATTCACAACAAGGTGATAAAAGATTGCTAGCTCTAGGGGATATTTTCTAAATGTGATTATGTTGTCCTTGGGGTATGAGAAAATATTTTTTTTTTACTGTGGAGAAGGTTGTCATCGAAGAATTGCTTCACAGTTTTTAAACGTAGAGTTCAGGTTTTAAATGAACACTCTATGCATCATAACTACTTTAACTTACTGAAGTGGTTATGATGCCAAGAACTAGCAGCTCTATTAGTCAGAGAGCTAGTAATTACACTGAGGTTTGGTAACAAACAGAGAAGAAACATAATCATAAAGAACAGAACAAAATAATAAGATAAATTTGTATTAAAATATATGTGCAGACTGTGAATGAAAGCTATAATTTAGTGAATTTGTTTTATGGATGTTCTGCATGTTGACATATATTTTACTGGAAAGGCTAAGAGTTCTTAGAAACAAGGTATAGATTTGTGTCAAGCACACATACTAAAATCACAAAATGGAAAAAACAAATATGAAAGTTTCACCATGCTTAATATTTTTTTTCTAACAAATTCCCCCCTCTGCGTTTCTTTGCGGAGGTGAACGTTCTGCTTCGTGGAATTTTTCATCACAGTCCTTAAGCCAACTTGCTTCCAGGAATTTTCAGACATGGTATCTGTAAGAAAGGAAATGTTGAAATTTGGAATAACATTGTTAAAATTGAGCATTCCCGACAGGCTGATTGCTTGAAAACTTTCTCTAAAAACTGAAAGGTTCTGTGTCTAAGGTCACAGGAAACTGTAGTGCAGAAGGGACCAGAGGGCAGGGGGAGAAAGTTGGTGAGAGATTGATGATGCCTTGATTGACCATCAGCCATTCATTCAAGAGGACACCAACTAAAAGCCTACTGGAAGAGTAATAGCTTGTACTAGCTTGACTTTATTTAGTCAGGCATTGGCACAAATCTTATATGTATCCGTGTTCCGACTGTTTTCACAGTGAGACTTACTCTGCATTTTGCTTGAACTGAAATTGACTGAGATTATGTCTACACTTTTTACTGCGTACACGTACAGTAACAATCTTGTTTAATGGATGAATCCACAGAGGATAAGTCACCGAGAGCCATCATTCTACACACTGTAGCTTACACAGCTTGCCCATAAGAAGTTTTAGGTGAAATATTAATTGCAAGCTATCAATAAACCACTTCCCTTGTTTCGGGGTTTTGTGGTTCGAGAGCATTGTAGAGAGATACATCAGAGAGAGATTAGTAATGTTAGGGTTTGTAGATTATTTTTCAAATTGTGTTTGCTGATAGTATATTGTCAGAGGAACACTCCAAGCATCATAACCACTACAGTGTGCTGTAGCTATTATGATGCCTGTAATCCCCTGGCACACCTCATTTTAAGTAGTCAAAACTGTTTTAGAATGGCTTGACTTCTCACTCTCTTACACTACACCTCAATGAGAGCCGGAATCTCTATGCTTGTGCTAAGTGCATGATGGAATGGCGTAGGCCAGTAGTGGAGAGCAATCATCTGACGGAGATTGGGGGTTCACAAGTAAGCAGTAGAACTGTTCTAAAACGGTTTAACTACTTCCAATGGGAGGGCACCAGGGCACTGTAGGGGCTATGAATCATGGAGAGTTCCTTTATCCTTGCCATTTTCAACACAAACACAAGTTAAAAAGTGCATTTAGTCTACTTATAAAATGGAATACACTTTTTAAAATATATGACATAACTTCCCCTGTATCCAACATTCATTCCTTGAAACCTGCAGTGACCAGTGCGTCTTAAAGGTTCTTAAATTTCATATAAAACCAGAGTAGCCATCTCTTTTAACTACCAATCTACGCCATGGCCAGTTCTCAACCCCAGCCTACTCATCTGTTTTAGTGTGCAGAGGTCACTTTAAATGCATGTGCAAACATACTTGTGCATCTTCCTGCACTCAAGTAGCAAAAATAAATAAAGAAAGAACTAATTTTTGTATCATTTCTTTTTGAAGAGATATCATAAATGAGTATGTCTGGAAAAGTGAAAGTATGATTTATGATTTTTAAAAATGCCCTTTTTACTACAAGTGTTTACCAGTGAACATGATGCCATGTTTATATAAGCATTTCCCTGCAATGGAGTTTAGATTTCCCCACTAAATACTTTAAATGCTTGTATACTTCTTCCAGTCATTGTACAGTACTTTATAGCGTTGATTTATAAGATACCTGCCTTAAAGGACCACTATAGGCACCCAGACCACTTTAGATCAATGAAGTGGTCAGGGTGCCAGGTCCCTCTAGTTTTAACCCTGCAGCTGAAAACTGCTATGTTTACATTGAGAGTTAATCCAGCCTCTAGTGGCTGTCTCACTGATAGCCGCTAGAGGCCGCTTCCGCGATTCTCACTGTGAGAATCACAGTGAGAAGACGCTGGACGTCCATAGGAAAGCATTGAGAAATGCTTTCCTATGGGCAGTTTGAGTGCATGCGCGGCTCTTGCGTCGGCAGGAGGAGCTGAGGTCACCAGCACCTAGGGAGCCCGGTGCTGGAGAAAGGTAAGTGGCTGAAGGGGTTAAAACCCAGCGGGAGGGAGGCCATGAGGGTGGGGGGACCTAATGACGCTATAGTGCCAGGAAAACGAGTTTGTTTTCCTGGCACTATAGTGGTCCTTTAATTTTCAACTGAAAATTTGCAGTTCTGTCTTTGGCTCACCAACATTTACTGACATATCCTCTAAAATAGGATTCAAAGGAATTTCAAAGGGATTTGAAAGATTGAAAACAAAATTTTCCCAATTCAGCAATTTTGGCCTACAATTTAAAACTTATTTTAAATTCCTGACAATTCCTACTTTAGTGATTAACCCTGAATCTACTGCCTTTAGTACATATTACGCAAAGACACTATTAGCTATAAGAACAGATTGTTCTTACGTTCTCAAAGTTTCACAGAAAGACTTTAGCCTTGATGTAAAATTTTGGGATAACCCTTTCAAATTATTTTATATTATAAAAAAATGTTTTAATAGTTTGATATATTTTTTTTTTGATATGTTGATTTTTTTTATGTGTATATAATACGTTTTTGCACATTAATTGTTTTCAAAAATAGTTTTAAAGGTTTATCCAAAAATATTTCTAAAAAATTTGAAAAGCATACCCAACAATATTAAAAAAGGCCGCCGTTAGATGTTGTAGAATATGGAGTCCGAATGTGTTGATATTGTAAGGAACCCAACACTGCTCTTTAGAAAATGTGCACATTCGGTAAATAATCGGCAAACTCTATTTTACTTGGTTGCAGAGATCAAAGAGTTCCAACAAATAAGTCAAAGAGTTCAAGAGATCCTTCTGAATTTAAGTATTGACGCTATGTTCCAGAAACCTACATAAAACTTTTTTTTTATTTTTATTTTTTTTTACATTCTTTTCACTCATGTGGTTATTAAATTCAGTGATTTTTTTTTTGTTTGTTTTTGTTTTTTATGATTGAAGCATAGATTTCAGTTTGACTGAACTTTGTTATCATAAGTCAAGGCGCGTGTGTAATGAAAACTGTGTGTCTCTGACATTACATATAGTATCACAAAGAATACAAAGGATTACTTTGCGAGCCCCCAGGACAGAGAAGAAAAACAGTTTGACTCAATAAGGTCAGCCCATATATCAGCAATCTTAATGAAATCCGTATTTTACTTTGAAGACAGTATCACCGGAGATGCCCAGTTTCTTTTTTCTTTTTTCTTCTCTTTAAAAGCAGTCGGGATAAATTACCGCTGTTCTTTAAAGTGAACTTTCTAGGTATCGATTTTTCTATTTTCTCTATATATTGTTCTATCAAAATAATTATCTGTGACTATTTGTATAGCTATTTATTATAAACTTTTTTATTTATCTAGTGATTATTTTTAGATCATTGAGTATCGCTAACATTATATCATTTATTTGGTTTTGTACTTAAACATTGTAAAGATATTTTATTAAACAATTAAAATTTGCATAAATATGGCCATTCTTCTTATGGGGCGCAAGGCTCCTCCCCTAGAATTGTACTACTCCTTATACAGTACAGAAGTACTCCTACAATACAGAGAGCTGAGCATAACACGTAGATGCTTATACAATAAAACATGCTGGGCGCAACATAAATATATCTATAAAATACATAAACATAAATATATCTATAAAATACATAAGGTCGAGTACAATACAGAGATACCCACACCACAAACAGAGCTGAGAAAAAAATAGAGATATAATACATAGAGCTAGGCACAATACAAAGATACCTATACAATGCACAGGGTTGGGTAGACTACAGAGATACCCATATAACGGGTAGAGCTCAGTAAAATACAGAGAGCTAACACACATAGCTGCAATACAATGATCCCCACCTTCACATTCTATCTTCCTAGCTCTGACATATACCATCTCAACGTCAGTAGTGCTCCTTCTGATAACTTTAGCTTTCTATTAAATATTGCTGCTGTTATAAAATATGTCTGCTACTCCATTTGCTCTCAGTACACAGTGTATACAGGGTTATAGCAGCAGAATACCGATAGACCTCTTTATACCTTTACAGCTGGCAATATACTGGTTATTAATATGCAGTGGTAATGTAGAGCCAAGAAGTAGCTGACATGGTTAACAGAAACAACTGTCATTATAGATTAAAACAGATTGAAATCAGAATCAGATCAGTCCTCGGAGTCACAGCCCCAGTCCTGCAGTTTGAAGGGTCACAAATTTTCACTATTGATATTTTAATATCGATTACCGAACAGTGCCCTATTGAATCAAGCACTTACTTCTATGACAGAAGCATGCACTTTTTGCTCACGTTCTCGCACGTCGGACTGCTCCACGTTTTTCCATGTACACCGCTCTGAATCAGGCACAAACACCACGTGGTGTGTGCATGCATATTCATAGCTCAGCTTGTGCAAGTGAGGGAAGCTGCCTTCATGCTGTGAACAGGTAGCGTGTCCTCCTATCATACAAGTACTTGTACAGCTAAAAGTGGAAGCAGTGCTGCTTCCTGAAATGAAGTCAGTTTTAAGAGTGTGGAGTCTGTAATGGTTTATGGAGCTGCTTTGCAGTATTCCTTTAACAGTATGATATAAGATAGGACATGGGAGCTTGCTGCTCCAGAACCAGTGCAAAACATTTGGCGTCGGAATGCGTAGAGTTGATGCCGGTTGAATGCGAGTTAACTCACACAAAACAAATTAGGCGTCACTATTCTTAGAAATGTGCACTTTTTACAAAGATCAAATCTTCTAATGTCACTTTAAATTGTTTTACTGAAATTAGAGATGTAGATGTGTCAGAGACATATGATGTTATAGTATTGCATAAAACAAAACTAGTATTATAGCAATCGTGTCCTTAAAGAAAATAACCAGTTTAAATAGAACTTTTAGAGTAGCCTAAACCAGTCTCCAACTCAGGTATCTTTCCAGATAAGCTGCACTGGCCTAAATTTAAAAGAGGTAAGGTAGGGTGTAACTTTGGACTCCCCAGGAGAAAAATATGTCTTGTTTTCTTGAACATGCATAAGCTGTGACCCACATTTGAGTAAATTAAGGGGAAAGAATGCATATCATTTTTCCTGAACAGATGAGAATTTTCAACCCTGCTAAATTCCTCGGAATCTCAGTGGTCTGGTTCAGCCTGCAATGGGAGTGCTATATTGCAAACTATTGTTCTTAATCAAGTCCCCAAGCTTCCATGTGCTTTGAAGTTAATAGAACAAGTCTGAGCGAGCGTAGCATCCATGCCCAGAAGCAAAAGGGAAAGAGAGCCAGACACAGCTGTTTCACTCAGACCTATAATTTCCACTGGGAAGATTGCATGTATGATATTCAGAGATGCTCGGAAAATCCTTAGTCATATAACCATCGCCAATTACTAGAAATAACATGTGTGGTAGCGAATGGTTCAAGGATGGAGTAGATACAGGTCACGGAGTCCATATGAATGCCAAGAGTGACTTGCTCTACTTTATTTGTCTCTACGGCTTGTGACACTGTCATTCATGGAGTTATTATGGGAGGGTTAAATAGAAGAATGTATAAACGTGGTTTATATTATTATTAGAAAATTATATTATTACATATTTTTATGCTAAAAGGCTTGCCTGTGTGTGAGTCTCCTAGAATTGCTATTAGTTACACAAGGATTCCATGTACTCTGGGTATTCCAATGAACCTTCATATAGTGCATGTTTATTAAACAAGTTGCTACAAGCACAGGTAGAGAATTTGATCTTGATAGGTATTCATGACACCTCAGCTCTGGGTGTTGGAATGCTTTGCTTACTAGACTCCTTCTACTGTCCCATCCATACACCGAAATATGATACTGAGCCCCATATATAGATATTGACGCTTCTGTCTTCGTATAATAATAACAAAATATTTAACCAGGAAAGGTACATTCAGATATTCTGTGTTTTTTCAAAGTACGTCCTGGGGGTATACTCATTGTATATGAGGGGCTGAGTCAACCTTGCCAGGAATTGAACCTGCAACCCCCAAGGGTTGTATAGATTCTATTAATGATGCATGACCCCACTGAGTTATGTCACCGGCCTTCTATATATATTGAAGCCTTATTTATCTCTGGGTAAAATGCGTTGCCAGATTTGCACTAACCTGAGACATGGCAGTAAAACTTATTTTTCAATTGCTCTTTTTTAACATTTTTATTTATCTCTCGTGATGTTATGTGGTGTATTTACGGATATGTGACTGTGACAAATAAACCATTCAAAACTATATTTAGAGCAGACGCACTGGCTATTTTTGATAAAAAAATTATAAAAGGTGGCAGTGGCTCTGCATGTCCATACATTTCATGGGTCTTAAACACTTTGCTGTTAAAATTAGGGGTATAAATTGAATCCACAATTGAACTTATCCCTCTTTGAAAGGCAAAAGGCTTTCATAGCAGATGGGCTGTTTGGACACGTACGTTGCAAACTCGTCCCTAAAAGGGACTGAAAAGGAACTCACTTTGATAGAAATTAATAATATGTATCAAACATGGATGTCTTCGGGGAGTACAAGAACAAGAACTGGCTAAGATAATTGCAAACAGGCGCAGACACACACATACATATGAACACATAAACAAATACACAAATACACACACACATACATACAATCGAAGATATGATTGAAAGACTATGGATTATGGATAATAAACATTAACGTTAAAATATTCATACATTTATTTTTTTGTTTTGTTTATTTAGTTGTGTTAAATTATAGTCTCTCTAAACATTTTGACCGTTCAGTGTTCGCAGTGCATTTCTGTATATTTTAATGCAGGCTCTAGAGATCTGATTTCTTATAGTATATTGTCTGGGATAGGAAATATGCTGACACGTTTTAATTAGAGTAATGACAGGGAAAATATGCTGTGTATGCAGTAAATAGTGGAAGAGGGAGCTGGCACAGGGCAATAATCTTACTGCTGGGTTTTGGCCCCCAGCTTTGGATTCCTGGTGTCAGAATAGATGCTAGGGGGGGCAGAAGAAAACACTTAAATTAAAAGTAGGTACCCAGAATTAGCAAGAACTTAGCACATCAGTGCAAATAAAAAAAGGAACAATGTAAACCAACGTAAATAGCAATTGATGCAGGAACAAGGGTAACATCTAGACTTTAATGGTCTGCAAAGAATCCAGGTCAGGACAAAATTCATCATGTGGAACTGATTACACTAAAGGAATGGTCCAGTGCAGGCTGCAAAAAATGAGATACACTAAGGGTATGAGATCCCCTAGAACTGAGAAGAAGACAGAGTTCTATTGTGTTATCTATTAATGGATAAGAAAGCAGATGCTACTAATGCTACAGTAATAACACACATTGTCAAAACCAGCAACCAAGGGGTAAACCGTAGAATATTATAACACAAAGACAAGTCACAAAGAAAAACAGGAAATAAGAAAAAAAGAAAAAGGTATAAAAATATGCAAAGATTTAAGTTCATAAATGCCTGGCTGATTAAGTTCAGAAATGTTGGGCATCCCTCCAGCTGTCTCTCGCAGATGACATATGATTAAAATTGCTTGAGACGTGCTATGACTACAAAATGTACATGCAATTAGGGTCTTTAAATTAAATTATACCACATGTGTAACAAGTATTTCAACAATTAGAAAATGTAATGTAATCTGCTTCACTGTAGTTTTACAGAATTCTTTAGTTATATGAACTTCATATGCATATATGCACAGATGTGTTCATCGGGTAATCCTAACTTCTAACTTATCATCTCAAACTTCTCAACTCTGACTTCCAATTTCTCAACTCTAACTTCTCAACTCCAACTCCTCAACTCCAACGCCTCACCTCTAGCGTCTAACTTCTCAACTCTAACCTTCTAACTTCTCAACTCTAACCTTCTAAATTCTCAACTCTAACCTTCTAACTTCTCAACTCTACCTTCTAACTTCTCAACTCTAGCATTTAACTTCTAAACTCTAAGTTCTTAACTCTAACCTTCTAACTTCTCAACTCTAACCTTCTAACTCCTCAACTCAAACTCCTTAACTCTAGCGTCTTACTTCTCAACTCTAACTTCTCAACTCTAACCTTCTAACTCCTCAACTCAAACTCCTTAACTCTAGCGTCTTACTTCTCAACTCTAACTTCTTAACTCTAACCTTCTAACTTCTTAACTCTAACCTTCTAACTTATCAACTCTACCTTCCAACTTCTCAACTCTACCTTCCAACCTCTCAACTCTGGGATGTTTTTTCAGCTCAACTAATTTCAGTTTGTTTTTTTTCCCCTCAACTCATGTTCACTCCATGTTCATTTTAGTAGTTGTATATAAGTAGAAGTATATTCAGAATACAGTTTTGACTTTTGCCCCACAAAAGTGGGACAACTGATTGATGACTGAAGATGGCTTGACTAAAGTCTTAGATTTAGGACAGCAAAACCAAAACTGGTGCACTTGGATCCCATCCTCTGTTTTTTGTTCTAAAGAGTTTAAACTACAGTGTGTTGAGTATAATAAACACATAATCAAGAGTTTTAGGCATTGTGTTAAGAACTGAGAACCTCACAAAAGACAGCTGCACAAAAGTTGATGGTCCAGTATGGGTCTAGTTGATTGCTCAGTTCATTCTTTGCCAAGCAGAACGGACATTTCCAGAAGTTAGTTCCAGGCAAAACAAACTCCAGGAAAGTAAATAGAACTATATAGATGTCTCTCAACATGACTTGTAAAAAATTTAGGTAGGCTCCTAAACATATCATTGTGGTTTATGGCATTGTCTATGTTCAACTGCTGAACAAATTGGCACGTTTCTTCCACGTTTAGTAAACAGTGCAAACTTCCATGCATTTTGGTCTGAATACATTTGGAAGAACTTTCCTAAATGCCTTTTTTTCTGATGAAACCACCAGTATTTATTTCACAAAAAAAAGATAGTAAGATGTAAAAAGACATGTAACAACCCAAAATATAAAACATATAAAATATTACACTCTCTCTCTCTCTCTCTGTCTCTTTCTTTATTTTATATGGTATTATATATATATATAGATATATAACATAAAGAAATAGAGTCCCATTATTTATCCACATAAGATTGCATATTAAGATAAGATTGCATATTAGGTTGCCATAGATGTATACACAGGACGTTGTATTAATTAAGAGATTTTAATCAACCACAGGGTTACCTTTTACAATTGCCTATTAGAATAACATGCAAAAAATGTTGTGCTAAACACATCTTCCATATTTTTGGGCATTGGGAAGCATTTCCCCCACTGTAGATAACCAAGGGGTTTTCCTCTATCATTCAAATTGCTGTTTTCCACCTATTCTGGGTGTTGAACTGCTAACATCACATTTTGGTATAATATGACAGAGAGCATGCTCTGAAAATGAATCCTTAAAGAGAGACTCAAACCCCCTTAAGAACTATTGCTTGCTGAAGGAGTTAATTTGCACATCCCTTCAGGCCTATTTTTTTTTTTTTAAAGTGCTGATTTAAAGAGTAATAGGTCATTTTAAAAATTCCCTTAGCTACAGCTCCTGGCAGTCAAGCAGATATGTTTTCCATCCTCACTTGCTTTGAACTGTAGTGCAAATGGTAAGTGAGTACTTTTTATTCATTAGGGCTTTCCTGTAGAACAGTATACGTATACCTTTTTAATTGGAGTGTTTTAAATGGGTACTATAATGCTAAGAACACAAATCTGTATTCCTAGCACTGTAGCCTCCTCTGCCCCCTCCACCTCCCACGCACCCCCTACCCCACCACATTGTAAGGGTTAATAAACACTTACTGAACTCACCCAATTCACCCAATTACAGCACTGATGTCCTTCGGCGCTAGGTTGGCACTTCTTTCGATGTCACCCAATGGCGGTCCGCTAATGTGCATGCATTTTTGCAGCAAGGTTATAAATTGCTAGCCAGTGAGGACAATCTACAGTTTCTTGTAATAAGGAGCTTGACCAACAGCAGTGTATTCAGTATTAATATATGTGTACAAGGGGATTAATTCAATTGGAAAAAAAAGACCGGTATGACAGTTTCAAGTATTTACGCAATCAGCTGTTCCAGTAAGAATCATAAAGTATTCCTTCGGCCTGTAACAACTCCCCCGAACGTGTCCACTCCCCTTCCAGTATAAATTGCATTTTCTTGGGAATATATGTAGCAACCTCTATAGGTAGACTCCCGGTTCCAAATGAAAACCAGTAGCAACCTCAGCGATATCAAGTGTCAATGGAATAATTTCTACAATGCATCCATGTGATTCATACAGTGATTGATCATGGTGCAATTACATATTACACTCTTCTGCTTGGAGTCAAATGTATTTTTCCAAATCCATTTTCTACAAGGATTTATATGATGGTGGGGAATTGTCAAATGTATTCTACATAATAGCTTTGTAGCATATCAAGATTAACCCTTTATTACACGTGATGCCTCTGCAAACTTTCTCTATAATTGTGACAGGGCTGTGTTTGACTTGTACATACTTACCGGTACTTACAAAAAATCCCTTTGAAGTATGCAGTAGGTGTCAACATGGGACTGAAACAGTCTTAATAAGAAATTGTCAGACAATTTGTCTGTTAGCAAGATACTTTTTAACCAATTTTGAAGATTAATATAAGGTACACATAGATGTAGCGTAGTTATTAGTTCTAGAAATCAGGCTATGCGGTGTATAGAGTTGTGCTAGCCATTTCCATATAGGTAAGAAATGTAAGGTCGACAAGGCAATCCAACATACTTTTGTTTCTTTGCTCGAAAACCCCTTCATATAGTCTTTAAGGAAATAGGTGCATGAGCTAGGACTGATTGATAATGTCAATGCCAAGTGGTTAAAGGAACACTATAGTCACCTAAATTACTTTGGCTAAATAAAGCAGTTTTAGTGTATAGATCATTCCCCTGCAATTTCACTGCTCAATTCACTGTCATTTAGGAGTTAGATCACTTTGTTTCTGTTTATGCAGCCCTAGCCACACCTCCCCTGGCTATGATTGACAGAGCCTGCATGAAAAAAAAACTGGTTTAACTTTCAAACAGATGTAATTTACCTTAAATAATTGTATCTCAATCTCTAAATTGAACTTTAATCACATACAGGAGGCTCTTGCAGGGTCTAGCAAGCTATTAACATAGCAGGGGATAAGAAAATCTTAATTAAACAGAACTTGCAATAAAGAAAGCCTGAATAGGGCTCTCTTTACAGGAAGTGTTTATGGAAGGCTGTGCAAGTCACATGCAGGGAGGTGTGATTAGGGTTCATAAACAAAGGGATTTAACTCCTAAATGGCAGAGGATTGAGCAGTGAGGCTGCAGGGGCATGTTCTATACACCAACACTGCTTCATTAAGCTAAAGTTGTTCAGGTGACTATAGTGTCCCTTTAAGAATTGAGCAGTGACTATTGTTGGCAGCCACATGCTACACTACAGGTCTACACCACAAAAGATCCATTCCATACTGGTCCGCGTCCCATGTCTGCTATACACCATGTCGGCTACCAGGGTCTTGCTTTTGCTTATAATCAGACTCAAACTGCAGACACAAACTGTGAACGGAGGGTTTTGGGATTAACTGGTTGTATCTTGTAAAGCTAATATGAGGATTACTTCAGGTAGACAAACAGAGGCATGCTACAATGTTGGCTTCATTGTTACTTGATGCCAATCTACACTTCTCTATACTGTTCCTAATTATCCTGTGTTTATTACTGTACAAAAAACTGTGGGAAAAAGAAAACTAAATAAAGATTGTAAAAGGAAAAAAAAACCAGAATTATTATTATTATTATTATTGCCATTTATATAGCGCCAACAGATTCCGTAGCGCTTAATTGAGCAGTGAGACTGCATGGGACATGATCTATACACCAACACTACTTAATTAAGCTAAAGTTCTTTTGTTGGCTATAGTGTCCCTTTAACCCCTTAAGGACACATGACGTGTGTGACATGTCATGATTCCCTTTTATTCCAGAAGTTTGGTCCTTAAGGGGTTAAGGGCTGCAGGCCACGTTTCATATTGTAAATGCTTCATTGTTCTGCAATGGCACACAAACTCTGTTAATTGCATTCTATGTTCAACTCAATAAAAATATTTAGAATAAAAAGTTCAACATGAAAACATTGCCCATTTACGGAGCCGATTGAGAGGTGAAGGACCTATAATTATTATTATTGCAGTAATCCAATTTTTTTCTGCTGCTGTAATGAGTGTTAATCAGCATCAGATTAATGCAATATTTACATGATTACTTCTAATAGACAATGTTACAGCACAAGGGTCTGTCCAAGTGATAAACGTATAGGTAACACCCTAGACATCATCCAGTAACAGAGTGTAAAAGTGTAAGATGTATTTCTGTATGAGAAAAATGTTACATCTTACATTGAATTAGCAGACTTATACACAGGAACAAAAGAATATTCCCAGGTCCCTAGCGGCTAGCCTGCATTACCTCGGTTATCCCCCATGTTCACATTATTTTTGCTAATTTGTTCGCAGAGTGTTCCAGTCATTTGAATTGTGGGGCAGTATGCGAGGCTGAAGAATGCAAACATGCGATGCAGTAGTTCTTTTACAATGTTTGTTGCATGGCTCTAAAATGTTGGTCCACTGCAACATTGTAGGATTCTAGAATGTGATCCACTTCTATTTATCCATCCTCTCCCCATGCCTTGCTGAAAGGTGAGAACTGTAATTTGAATTTGCAGTTCTTTTCTCAGATCATTTGAGATCTAAGGCTTGGGAATGTATCTAGATGTATCTTCTTGTAAGAAGTATAATTGCACAATATAAAAGGGCCCATTTCAATGAGAAACTGGCACTTTTTAAAGTCAGTTAAGAAATACCTCTTCCTCTTCTGCTAGTTCCACTGCCTAAAAGAGCGCGCCTGTCCCCAAGTCATAACGAGTCTGTGAGATGTCAATGTATCAAATAAACCTGTGAAAGCTCATTGGATCAAGTCATAGTGAGCCTGTGAGATTTATTGTATCAAGTCATAGTGAGCCTGTGAGAATGATTGTATCAAGTCATAGTGAGCCTGTGAGAATCATTGTTTCAAGTCATAGAGAGCCTGTCAGATTTATTGTATCAAGTCATAGTGAGCCTGTGAGAATCATTGTATCAAGTCATAGTGAGCCTGTGAGAATGATTGTATCAAGTCATAGTGAGCCTGTGAGAATGATTGTATCGAGTCATAGTGAGCCTGTGAGAATCATTGTATCAAGTCATAGTGAGCCTGTGAGAATGATTGTATCAAGTCACAGTGAGCCTGTGAGAATCATTGTATCAAGTCATAGTGAGCCTGTGAGAATCATTGTATTAAGTCATAGTGAGCCTGTGAGAATCATTGTAACAAGTCATAGTGAGCCTGTGAGAATGATTGTATCAAGTCATAGTGAGCCTGGGAGAATCATTGTATCAAGTCATAGTGAGCCTGGGAGAATGATTGTATCGAGTCATAGTGAGCCTGGGAGAATGATTGTATCAAGTCATAGTGAGCCTGGGAGAATGATTGTATCAAGTCATAGTGAACCTGTGAGAATCATTGTATCAAGTCATAGTGAGCCTGTGAGAGCTTATTGTATCAAGTCATAGTGAGCCTGTGAGAATCATTGTATCAAGTCATAGTGAGCCTGTGAGAATCATTGTATCAAGTCATATTGAGCCTGTGAGATTTATTGTATCAAGTCATAGTGAGCCTGTGAGAATCATTGTTTCAAGTCATAGTGAGCCTGTGAGAATGATTGTATCAAGTCATAGTGAGCTTGTGAGAATCATTGTATCAAGTCATAGAGAGCCTGTGAGGGCTGAATGTATCAAGTCATAGTGAGCCTGTGAGATTTATTGTATCAAGTCATAGTGAGCCTGTGAGAATCATTGTATCAAGTCATAGTGAGCCTGTGAGAATCATTGTATCAAGTCATAGTGAGCCTGTGAGAATCATTGTTTCAAGTCATAGTGAGCCTGTGAGAATCATTGTATCAAGTCATAGTGAGCCTGTGAGAATCATTGTATCAAGTCATAGTGAGCCTGTGAGATTTATTGTATCAAGTCATAGTGAGCCTGTGAGAATCATTGTATTAAGTCACAGTGAGCCTGTGAGAATCATTGTATCAAGTCACAGTGAGCCTGTGAGATTTATTGTATCAAGTCATAGTGAGCCTGTGAGATTTATTGTATCAAGTCATAGTGAGCCTGTGAGAATCATTGTTTCAAGTCATAGTGAGCCTGTGAGAATGATTGTATCAAGTCATAGTGAGCCTGTGAGAATGATTGTATCAAGTCATAGTGAGCCTGTGAGAATCATTGTATCAAGTCATAGTGAGCCTGTGAGAATCATTGTTTCAAGTCATAGTGAGCCTGTGAGAATCATTGTATTAAGTCATAGTGAGCCTGTGAGATTTATTGTATCAAGTCATAGTGAGCCTGTGAGAATCATTGTTTCAAGTCATAGTGAGCCTGTGAGAATCATTGTATCAAGTCATAGTGAGCCTGTGAGAATGATTGTATCAAGTCATAGTGAGCCTGTGAGAATCATTGTATCAAGTCATAGTGAGCCTGTGAGAATCATTGTATCAAGTCATAGTGAGCCTGTGAGAATCATTGTTTCAAGTCATAGTGAGCTTGTGAGAATCATTGTTTCAAGTCATAGTGAGCCTGTGAGAATCATTGTATCATGTCACAGTGAGCCTGTGAGAATCATTGTATCAAGTCATAGAGAGCCTGTGAGGGCTGAATGTATCAAGTCATATTGAGCCTGTGAGATTTATTGTATCAAGTCATAGTGAGCCTGTGAGGGCTGAATGTATCAAGTCATAGTGAGCCTGTGAGAATCATTGTTTCAAGTCATAGTGAGCCTGTGAGAATGATTGTATCAAGTCACAGTGAGCCTGTGAGAATCATTGTATCATGTCACAGTGAGCCTGTGAGAATCATTGTATCAAGTCATAGTGAGCCTGTGAGAATCATTGTATCATGTCACAGTGAGCCTGTGAGAATGATTGTATCAAGTCATAGTGAGCTTGTGAGAATCATTGTATCAAGTCATAGTGAGCCTGTGAGAATCATTGTTTCAAGTCATAGTGAGCCTGTGAGAATCATTGTTTCAAGTCATAGTGAGCCTGTGAGAATCATTGTATCAAGTCATAGTGAGCCTGTGAGAATCATTGTATCATGTCACAGTGAGCCTGTGAGAATCATTGTATCAAGTCATAGTGAGCCTGTGAGAATCATTGTTTCAAGTCATAGTGAGCCTGTGAGAATCATTGTATCAAGTCACAGTGAGCCTGTGAGAATCATTGTATCATGTCACAGTGAGCCTGTGAGAATCATTGTTTCAAGTCATAGTGAGCCTGTGAGAATCATTGTATCAAGTCATAGTGAGCCTGTGAGAATCATTGTTTCAAGTCATAGTGAGCCTGTGAGAATCATTGTATCAAGTCATAGTGAGCCTGTGAGAATCATTGTATCATGTCACAGTGAGCCTGTGAGAATGATTGTATCAAGTCATAGTGAGCCTGTGAGAATCATTGTATCAAGTCACAGTGAGCCTGTGAGAATCATTGTATCATGTCACAGTGAGCCTGTGAGAATGATTGTATCAAGTCATAGTGAGCCTGTGAGAATCATTGTATCAAGTCACAGTGAGCCTGTGAGAATCATTGTATCAAGTCATAGTGAGCCTGTGATGGCTGAATGTATCAAGTCACAGTGAGCCTGTGAGAATCATTGTTTCAAGTCATAGTGAGCCTGTGAGAATCATTGTATCAAGTCACAGTGAGCCTGTGAGAATCATTGTATCAAGTAATAGTGAGCCTGTGAGAATCATTGTATCAAGTCACAGTGAGCCTGTGAGAATCATTGTATCAAGTCATAGTGAGCCTGTGAGAATCATTGTATCAAGTCACAGTGAGCCTGTGAGAATCATTGTATCAAGTCATAGTGAGCCTGTGAGGGCTGAATGTATCAAGTCACAGTGAGCCTGTGAGAATCATTGTTTCAAGTCATAGTGAGCCTGTGAGAATCATTGTATCAAGTCACAGTGAGCCTGTGAGAATCATTGTATCAAGTCATAGTGAGCCTGTGAGAATCATTGTATCAAGTCATAGTGAGCCTGTGAGAATCATTGTATCAAGTCATAGTGAGCCTGTGAGAATCATTGTATCAAGTCATAGTGAGCCTGTGAGAATCATTGTATCAAGTCACAGTGAGCCTGTGAGAATCATTGTATCAAGTCACAGTGAGCCTGTGAGAATCATTGTATCAAGTCATAGTGAGCCTGTGAGAATGATTGTATCATGTCACAGTGAGCCTGTGAGAATCATTGTTTCAAGTCATAGTGAGCCTGTGAGAATCATTGTATCAAGTCATAGTGAGCCTGTGAGAATCATTGTATCAAGTCATAGTGAGCCTGTGAGAATCATTGTATCAAGTCATAGTGAGCCTGTGAGGGCTCTAGTCATTTTCCCAGCACATACTGAAAGTTTAGGCTGCTGAAGAAGATGAGGGCTTAGAAAGGCAGCAGACAATAGATCTGCAGTTTTTGCAAGCTCTTCCTAGATATATCCACAATGAAAAAGTGCACCTGTATTTCTAATTGTGGTTGTATACATAGTGAACTTTGCATCCAGTGAGTGTACAGCCAAATATTTGGGGCTCCCACTACACTGTAGTCTTAATAATTAAGGTGCCTCTTGTAACTATAGGCATATACTGATTGAAAACGTAGACTGTGCTTGTTAACCCATGTACCAGGGCCAAACACTGGTATCTCTAGCTATTTACTGTGGGTCCTCTTTAACTGAAACAGGTATATATGTATCAGTCTCTAGGTAACTGCCAACTATGAATAATGGTATTACTATATTATCAATACATAATTATATCTGAATACATTATAGCAGCTCACAGCAAAGGAGATTTCTATGGCATTATTACGAGTCTAATGGAGGTATTTTCAAACAAACACATACGTGTCTAATGGGTTATGAAACCCAAAAGGCACAATAGGTTCCTTTAAAAGTAATAAGAAAAAAATGATAAAGAAACACAATTTTATTAAACTTTTACAAAGGGGCAGAACAAATAATAATAAAGAAGCCCGTTAAAAAAGCCTAAATGGTTATATGGGTAACAGTAGAAGAGGAATGAGGAAGAATCGCTATGGTGATGAATAGTGATGTCGCGAACACGAAATTTTCGGTTCGCGAATGGCGGACACGAACTTGCGCAAACGTTCGCGAACCGGCGAACCGGGCGAACCGCCATTGACTTCAATGGGCAGGCGAATTTTAAAACCCACAGGGACTCTTTCTGGCCACAAAAGTGATGGAAAAGTTGTTTCAAGGGGACTAACACCTGGACTGTGGCATGGCGGAGGGGGATCCATGGCAAAACTCCCATGGAAAATTACACAGTTGATGCAGAGTCTGGTTTTAATCCATAAAGGGCATAAATCACCTAACATTCCTAAATCACAAGGGATATGGATTGACACCTGACATATGACATATTGACATCTTGACATATGGATTGACACCTGTCCTCAGAGACCCTGATACATACTGACACAGAGCAAAATAGGGACTGTTCCCCCTACATAGGGTCACTTGGCAGATATGGATTGACACCTATCCTAAGGATCCCTGATACACACTGACACAGAGCAGAATAGAGAATGTTCCCCCTACATAGGGTCACTTGGCAGATATGGATTGACACCTGTCCTCAGAGACCCTGATACACACTGACACAGAGCAGAATAGGGACTGTTCCCCCTACATAGGGTCACTTGGCAGATATGGATTGACACCTATCCTAAGGATCCCTGATACACACTGACACAGAGCAGAATAGGGACTGTTCCCCCTACATAGGGTCACTTGGCAGATATGGATTGACACCTGTCCTTAGAGACCATGATACACACTGACACAGAGCAGAATAGAGACTGTTCCTCCTACATAGGGTCACTTGGCAGATATGGATTGACACCTGTCCTCAGAGATCATGATACACACTGACACAGAGCAGAATAGAGAATGTTCCCCCTACATAGGGTCACTTGGCAGATATGGATTGACACCTGTCCTCAGAGACCATGATACACACTGACACAGAGCAGAGTAGAGACTGTTCCCCCTACATAGGGTCACTTGGCAGATATGGATTGACACCTGTCCTCAGAGCCCCTGATACACACTGACACAGAGCAGAATAGGGACTGTTCCCCCTACATAGGGTCACTTGGCAGATATGGATTGACACCTGTCCTCAGAGATCATGATACACACTGACACAGAGCAGAATAGGGACTATTCCCCCTACATAGGGTCACTTGGCAGATATGCATTGACACCTGTCCTCAGAGATCATGATACACACTGACACAGAGCAGAATAGAGACTGTTCCCCCTACATAGGGTCACTTGGCAGATATGGATTGACACCTGTCCTCAGAGCCCCTGATACACACTGACACAGAGCAGAATAGGGACTGTTCACCCTACAGAGGGTCACTTGGCAGGTATGGATTGACACCTATCCTAAGGATCCCTGATACACACTGACACAGAGCAGAATAGGGACTGTTCCCCCTACGTAGGGTCACTTGGCAGATATGGATTGACACCTGTCCTCGGAGACCTAATTGTGTAATAATGGTAATACTATTACCTATTATATAATATTGGCAGGGGCAAGGAAATTCCCTCTAAATAGATGGGTATAGGCAGAGAGTATGGAGACCGGAGTGATTAAGTGTCAATAAGTGTCATTAAGGTGATATAAAGTTAAATGTATCACAGACACACAGCCACCCTTTATCTTTCTCTCCCTTTTCTTCTAGTTTCCAGAAATGCTGGATAGGTAGAAGGGCTATAAAGACTCAGAGAGGTCTAAGAAGAATCCTCTAAACTAGCCCTAATCTCCTTAAACACCTTCAAGGGTGTTCTAAGCTAAAGCTCAATCTAAACGTTTAGATGACTGCCTGATTTCCCATCACAGATGCTGGCTAGGAATAACAGTGTGCAAGACAAAGAGTGGGTCTAAGTGCCCATAGTGCAGTAAAGTGTCCCTAGTGAAGTGAAAAAGAGAATAACGAGCTGGCGCCCAAGAGAATAACGAGCTGGCGCCCTATCAGGGGACGTGTATATGGCATCGATTTTAGGAACCGGGAGATGGAAAAAGATGCTTGGTCGGTCCTCCTACTTCAAATTTGGAACACTGCGCGTGCAATCTAATGTGCCACCAGATAGGAGTGGTGTGTTAAGTAGTACTATTCCTATCAGTTTAATCCCTGTTATGTGCCTTTTTTTGTTTTGGTTTTTGAAGCCACAGTGCAGCACCAGAGGGCCGAAAAATTATGCATGTACTTATGCCTGAAAAATTAGGTATTGTTGCAGCCGCTGCTGTAGCAGCGGCCATAAAAAATTATGTTTGTTTCCGAGGCAGAAAGTGCCCTAAAACATTGCGGCTTGAACCCTAGTTGGTGGCGGATAAGTCACGCAAGTTAACCGGCATTCAGAGCTAAAATACAGCAGCGTGTGGACCATTTTTAGCCCAAGGCAGCTCATCTCATCAGGCCTTTTTTAGTCGAATGTATCGCCCAGTGTCAGTCCCTTCGGGATCCATCCCTCATTCATTTTAATAAAGGTGAGGTAATCTAGACTTTTTTGACCTAGGCGGCTTCTCTTCTCAGTGACAATACCTCCTGCTGCACTGAAGGTCCTTTCTGACAGGACACTTGAAGCGGGGCAGGCCAGAAGTTCTATCGCAAATTGGGATAGCTCAGTCCACAGGTCAAGCCTGCACACCCAGTAGTCAAGGGGTTCATCGCTCCTCAGAGTGTCGATATCTGCAGTTAAGGCAAGGTAGTCTGCTACCTGTCGGTCGAGTCGTTCTCTGAGGGTGGATCCCGAAGGGCTGTGGCGATGAGTAGGACTTAAAAAGCTCCGCATGTCCTCCATCAACAACACGTCTTTAAAGCGTCCTGTCCTTCCCGGGCACAGAATCCACTGTGAGCCTGACACAGAAGCTGGCAGGCAGGCAACTGCAATTACAAAACACAGAAAAAAAAAAAGCAGACTGATGTTCTAGCTTTTTGGGGTGCTTTTTGGGGTGCTGTCCTTACAGCAGAGATCAGATGAGTCCTTCCCTATCTAATGAACAGCAGCTACACTTTCCCTCCTCTATCTAAGAATGCAGCTTCAGAATGAATCTAAAAAGGATGCTGTACAGGAGGTGGGAGGGTCTGGAAGGGAGGGTCTGCTGCTAATTTGCTGGAATGTGTCTGCTGACCGTGAGGCACAGGGTCAAAGTTTACCCAATGATGACGAATAGGGGGCGGATCGAACCGCGCATGTGTTCGTCCACCGTGGCGAACGCGAACACGCTATGTTCGCCAGGAACTATTCGCCAGCGAACAGTTCGGTACATCACTAGTGATGAATTATAAATTCACCATGACAGGGCTATGCTGGGAGGTAAGACTTGCTGGTAATGTAAATAATATGTACCAAAATGATATGTAACCAAAAATCGAGCTGCTCTGAATAACAGTTTCTGTC
This sequence comes from Pelobates fuscus, assembly GCF_036172605.1. Taxonomy (NCBI): domain Eukaryota; kingdom Metazoa; phylum Chordata; class Amphibia; order Anura; family Pelobatidae; genus Pelobates; species Pelobates fuscus. Next base: position 354,737,428 of record NC_086321.1, read on the forward strand.
ACTAATTGTAGCTGCTCTAAATTTAACAAAACCAAAAAACCTAAATTAGGATCTACCTCTCTATAGTATGCATACTTCTAAGTATATGTCTAGAGTTACCCCCTCCAGGTCCCTGCGCCACACCATAAAGTTCCCCATAGGGACTAGTTTTTTGGGGTATTTTACAGAATCTCGTTTGGTTACATCACAAATAATGAGTGGGTCATTGGGCTAATTTGCTCATTTTAAAAAGTGGAATTACTCGTCAGTGATGTCATGCACTTAAAACCAGAACGATTGGAGAGAACTCCTGCAGGGAGCAGTAAGATTTAAGACGCTGCGTTACATCAAATAGTTAAATTTATGTATGTATCTGTAAATGTGTGTCTATAGCTAATTGAGCACCCACAGGCCTAGGGGTGCCCCTAGCTAGTGAGATCCAAAGAATTCAAAGATCTTATATACATACTGTAAAAAAAATCTTTAAATCAGACCTAAGCATTCTGTCCACATAATCTATGTCAGAAATCAGTTTCCTGCATCGCATAGCAGGATGTTTGCAATGAAAACATAGGACTTTTGGACGAGTCAAGAGGTAGTTTATCTTGAGTGTGGGCTGTGTGTGTATTGTCGCACAGATGTGTAGCTGTGTCTGTGATACAAAGGAGATGTGGGTGAGAGATCAGCTCTGTGTGAGCCTTTGAAGAATGGATTTGTGTCCTCTTGTGTGTTTGCCGAATTGCTCTACACTTATGACTTCAAAGCAAAAAAATACTCACTAAACGTTCCTCATCATATTTCTGAACAACGGTATCTCCGTCTCTCATGAAAACAATACCTTCCACTAACTTTAGTGTGATCATTTGATCCAAGTAATATCATATTTAATATACAATAAATTAAATTACAATACCAAGGTTAATGATGGTGTTCTATTTAGGATCTGTCTAGTCCTTGCTCTTATCAAAGACATGGTCCACTGCTTTAGTTATTTTCCCCCACTTGATCAGCCACGCTCATATTCTCACTTTATCTACTTAAAGGACAATTGTCAACTCAAAACAGATATTTATTATAATAATCCTTTCGTTAAGTTATAAAAAGAAATAGATTTTTTTTTTTTAATGAAGTATATGTACGAAAAAAGAAATGAGGAAAACTCATCCAGACCTTTAGTATATGGCATGATTCTCCAGCCGTATGCATGCAGCTTGGGTCGGACAGTGTTGGAAAATCGACAGTTAGTCTCTATGATTTTCCCTGCTTTAGTCCCTGCACAGAATCTTATTTAAACCATAGAGACCTGTCTGTATTCAAATACTGTCTGACTCAAGGTGCATGTATATGGCTGAAGGACCCTGTCATATAATAAATGTAGGGATGAGTTTTTCTCATTGTTTTCAAAACTTAATGAAAAGATTATTATATTAAAAAACAGTTGTGAGTTGACATTTATCCTTTAACCATCCAGCATTTACCCCTTGTCTCACTCCCCACTAAATAACATAGTCGGTGTCCATCTACCCTCATATATCATATCATAGTCATATATACTGGTCAAAGAACCTGACAATTGCAGGAGCAGGCATGACAGAGGAGTGTTGTTACTTGCAAGAAAAATTTTTGTTATCATATTATTATTATTATTATTATTGGTATTTATATAGCGCCAGCTAATTCCGCAACGCTTTACAATATTATGAAAGTGGACTATTTCACTGGCACTACAAGGTGGCATAGTCAAGAAAATGAAAGAATATCTCATTATAGATTCAGTATTTTGAAAACGGCTAATATAAATGAATGATCATTTTCAAGACATTGTAAAAATGAAGGCAATCAGTTTATTGAATCTACAGTGATACAGTTGCCAAAACACATAATTCAATAGAATTAGTTATGCATATAAAGCAGAAGTTTGCAACGCAAAACTAATGGTTGTATTGAAAGGTATTCACATGTCTACGGATACTTAAATATAGATTACAATGAAGGAACAATGAATTTGCGAGAGTCTGTTGCTCATTAATTATGATTTATTAACTGATGCAATAGGAGCTATAGTTATGATGACAAAACTGAAAGAAAAAAAAAGTCATAGAACAACAACTGGTTTCTAATGGTTGTCTAAGCATCGTGGGAAAACATCTGCAGGACAGCTTGTTGAATATAATGGGAAATGTTACATACGAACATCTGCGGAGGCAAGATTAGCCATTAGTGTCCTAGGTAGGTCCTTGGAATCCACACGTACTTATCTTGCCCAGACATCAAATCTCATTGAGTGTAAAAACATTATCATATGACTGGTTACACAAAGCAGGAGTCATGTAGAGTATCCCTTGGGGATCAAATATCAAATCCTATTTATATCTGATTATGAAGACGCAGCCCAGACCATTTCACTGTGACAACGACATTTCTAAAATTCTTAGGAGCTGTATAAAAACTTGAATTACTTCTCCGATGAGAGCAGGATAAGCTACCGGCCATGGGTCGGTTTCTGAAGAACACATCCTGAGTTTGATGCGTACAACAAAAGTGTTGTATTTTTACATAGTGATCTATGTGAGAATTGGTCCTTGAAAGTGTATCTCTCTGTACAGGCAACTTAGGCATACTCTGAAAAGCATCATCTATACATTGTGATAGAGGTAATGTTTGCAAACATAAAGATTTTAATGAATGCCTATTAACGTTTTGGTCCCTCCTCCACCTGTCAGTGATATACAGGACTAAGCATAATACAGAATGATGGAGAGATCAAGAGAAACCAACAGACGATTTTCCCACTTCCTGTCACTGTGTTACTCATCCCGCATGCCTTGCAATGCTCTGACACTGTTGTTTTTATTTATTTATTTATTATTGCAATTTATATAGCGCCAACAGATTCCGTAGCGCTTTATGTTGTGATGGCAGAATCACAATTAAAGATAATTGTCCATTTTGGGGATGTGCCCTCTAGCAGCATCCATCACAACAGAGGCTGGATGTTACAGGGTAACACCCACAGACCCACCGGGAATAGCGACATTAGAGCGAAGAACAGCTGCCCCACTTTAATCCTGATAATGTGGGCCAAAGATAACAAAGTTACACTAAGTCCATAGTTAGTGGAGCCTGATTAGCCATTATGTGACCAAGGTGGCCACCCAGGGCCCAGGTTCCCAAAGTGGGCTCCTGTCTGGGCCTGGAGCTCCAGATCTAAACAGGCCCTTTTTCGACAGCACTATTCCATCTAAGATCCTTGTCATTTGCATGACCCATCAAACATTTGTAGTGGACATTATAGATATCATATATTTAGGGCAATGAAGACCGTAAAGCGGTTATATTTAAAAAGTTGTATTTCAGTTTAGTTACATTATTGGACTGTAATCAGATTGGGACAATTCTCAATTTGCAGTACCCTCTACCTATATTACTTCAGTTTTATTTTAATGCTCTTGAGTTTCAATTTATTTTTTGCTTTTAAAAAAAATAATATTTCAAAATAGATAGCATTTCATTTACCTTTGTAGTTGTATTAACGCATCATATTTTCTTATAGAGTTTTGAATTCCCTTTTAATTTCGGGAGAAATACTATATTTATTAATTTACATTTACAATCAGTCTGGGATTTGGGTGCTAAATAAGAAATGTTATATAAACAATATTCCCGTAACAGCCAAGTCTATTTGTTATTTACGATAAGATTAATCCAATAACCTTAAACCTGTCAGTACCAGTTGATTAATATGTGCAAAACTGTAAAAAAAAAAAAAAAGTATTTGTGGTTATTTTTTATTTTTGTTGGGTTTCAACTCAAAATGATGTGATTGAATAAGTGTCACATCCCACTAAGAATCTAGCCCTGGACAGCTGCAAATGTGTATGGAGCTTTTAAACTACAGTCTGATTGTTATCAATGATTACCTTTCCCTCCCCCAAACTAATCTAAAAATACTTTGCAGAGGTAACTGGAAAGAGCTTCAGGACCACCAAGGGGCTTTCATGGTGGTCCAATAAAGATATGTTCTCACTAACAAAAACAATGAGTGTGCAGCCCCATATTGCACACTATCTCAAGCAGTTGCAAAGGTGCTCAATTTAACACAATGAAAAACCTTCAGGAAGGGCTTGGGGCACATGTTAGAGGTCAGGTAATAAATGTTCTATTCTTAATAGGTCATTTAAAGCTAAATACCTTGAAATCAATAAATAAAAAAAATATTTGGATACGGCACAAGGAGTCCAAACAACTCACGTAATTAATGTTTGCCAAAATGAACGATGCAGTTGTCATTTTTTCTGGGAGAGAGGACATTGTGTTTAAATAGTTTTGGTTGTTCACTAAAGAATGTATTGTCTTCTGCACTATTTTGGAAACACGTTTGGCACTAGAAAAATAAAAAATTTTGTATTTTCTAAAATGTATGTTAACGGGTAGACTTGTGCACAAATTATATTCGCCTGTGCCGAATGAATCATATTCCTATTAAACTACAACCAAACAATTTGACCATCGGGGATTTTCGCGTTTGATCAAAATTCGTTCGATCGTAAATAAACAGGATTTGATGTTTTCTGTTGCAGGTAAAAATTATTTGTGCCCAAGTCCACTAATGGGCTATTTTTCAATTGAAGAATGGATCACCAAACTAATACTATTCATATGATTTGGGCCCATGACAAACCTTCCCCCCCCCCCCCCCCCCCAAGAAAAAAACCCACAGCATTAAAGCTTGTTTGCTCCCGTTTTTATTTTTATTTTTTTGGCTTCTACTCTTCTGTTTCCTGTCTGGCTGAGAGCGTGATTCCTGGCAGTCATGCGCACCATTTTTAGAGAATGCTGATTTTAATAAAGTGCCACATCTGGCTGCAGATGTGACGAGCAGCTCTAGGTGGTGGTGAGGTAGACTTCTCTTGCAATGATGCAATATTACTGTGTGGCGACGAGACGGGTGAAGATGTTGGAGTGAATTGCTAAGTTCCGTGATGCTACTTAAATGAGTTTGCTGTGCGTATGGAGAAGTTTTTAAAAAAGTTGGAATTTTGTTGTGAGAAAGAAGTTAAGAGACGTTAGAAATTTTGGAAACTGAGTACAAGTAAGAGAATAGATTGATCACAATAATATGTCAGACATTTAGTGCATTGGGCAAGGACAAAGGATAAGATAAGGAAAAGAAGTTTGGCGTAATCAACAGGAATGTTACAGTCTCCCAGTATAGGAATAGGGAGAGTGTTATGGTAAAAAAACAAAAACATTTAATTATTATTATTATTATTTTATTATTTATATAGTGCCAGCAAATTCCGTAGCACTGTACAATGAAAGTGGTTTAAAAGTTAGCTTGTTGCATTATGGGGAAAGAATTTGCAATGGCTAGCAAATGATAAGGAGTATTTGGCTCATATAATTTGAATTAGTCAGTCAATGTCTGTAGATATAATTATCTCATGCACTCAAGACGATGTAAAGGCAAATACTTTAAATTAAAAAAAAAAAACGCTTCGGACCTATATTTTTCTAACTGTGAACGGTGTTCATAACTTCTTGTAGATAAAATTATCTCATGCACTCAACATGACCTAAAGGCAAATACTTTCTATATAAAAAGCTTCTGACCTATTTTTTAAAAATATTTTTAGAAGTGTAAATGGTAGTCGTAATGTCTGGCCACACTACAGATACACTCTACAAGACAAATACACTGGCAACTATTGCTTCTGTGTACATAAATCTTTTTTTTTTTTTTAAATCAAGATGCCGAATGACAGAAGCAGAAGGAAGATTGTGAACATCAGATGGATCGAACAAAATGTTAATATTTCAATTAAAACACTTTTGTCACCATCTGATTTTTAGTATACAAGATACCATGTTTTAAGTAGTGACATTGGACAGTTATGGCTACATCACTGGGATATATTCCAAATTACTGCTCTTTATTCTATTTGGGATACTGCCATAGCTTCTCCTGGGCTTTCAGCATAATTTTCTGGAATATGCTTGGATTAGAAGCTAAACTTTCCCTTCATGTTATGTTTCTATGTTGTTATGGGATGTTTTATGCTTTTTTATTGTTTTTTTGTTATTAGGCAACTGCTATTTTGTTTTTTATTTTTCTGTCACTGTGTTTGTCTTGGGTTTTCTTTGATTCATTATACTTATCTTGTCAAAACTGGTGGTACGCTGGACAGTATATGCTGTTTTGTTCTCAGTGCACCTTCTCAATATTACCAGGGGCTATGGGCTAACAATGAAAGGGTACCAAAATCAGACTGTGGGCATTTCAGGACTTCACTCAGGGCTCCAGCCCAGGTCAGGCCAAACTAAGCAATTGCCATAATGTTTCTATCTATAGAATTTTTACTTAAAGTGACACTATAGTCACCAAAATAACTTTAGCTTTATAAAACAGTTTTGGTGTATAGATCATGTCCCTGCAGCCTCACTGCTCAATTCTCTGACATTTAGGCGTTAAATCACTTTGTTTATGAACCCTAGTAACACCTCCCTGCATGTGACTTGCATAACCTTCCTAAACACTTCCTGTAAAGAGTCATCTAATGTTTATCCTTCCTTTATTGCAAGTTCTGTTTAATTTAGATTTTCTTATCCCCTGATATGTTAATAGCTTGCTAGACCCTGCAAGAGCATCCTGTATGTGATTAAAGTTCAATTTACAGAGAATGAGATACAATTGTTTAAGGTAAATTACATCTGATTGGAATGAAATCAGTTTTTTTTTTTCATGCAGGCTGTGTCAATCAGAGTCAGGGGACGTGTGATAAACAGAAACAAAGTTATTTAACTCCTAAATTGTAGTGAATTGAGCATAAAACACGAGAAGCATGATCAATACCACTAAAACTAAAACTGCTTCATTAAAGGATCACTAAAGGGTCAGGAACACAAACATGTATTAAAGTTATCACTAGGATGTAATGTAATGTAAACAGTGCATTTTCTCTGAAAAGACAGTGTTTACAGCAAAAAGCCTGAAGGTAATGATTCTACTCACCAGAACAAATTCAATAAGCTGTAGTTGTTCTGGTGACTATAGTGTCCCTTTAAGCTAATGTTGTTTAGGTGACTATAGTGTTCCTTTAAATAATTTTCGTATTGTCGCCTAGTGATACTGTTGTTATTATTATTTTGTTTTAGTTCCTGGAATTGCAGATAGATATGTTATTTTTATTTGATATCCTCGTATCTAAGGTTAGGAATATTGTGTTATCAGCTATTAATGCTTTCAATGTACAGAATTCCATTGGTAAACAGTTTAAAGCAAACAGATAAATTGTGACAAAAACAGCATGAGATCAACTGAAACAAGTGATCAGGGCCCAGCACAAACAAGCTTACCAGATGCTATCTTCCAGGATATATGCTTAGTCTCTTGCTGTTATCCGTCTTCTCCAATACAGAGACTTAAACGAGATTAGTGGTTCTACTCATTTCTTCTTTTTGTCTTTTTCTCCTCTCCCTCTTTCTTTCGACTCTCCTAAGTCCCAATAGCTTTAAATTAGTAGCCACATGTTAATAATGCCCTACACTATATATGCTTACCACTATGCAGGGCAAGTGTGCCATGAGCCTTCTGGGACCAGCAAGTGCCTTGGCATCAACATTTTACAATGCAAAGGAAGAGTGTTACTTTATCGTAATGAGCAAAACTCATGGATGTTTGATGCAAAATCCATGGATAAATACCTTCATGGTTTTTGCTCAAGAACATACAATTAAATGTAAGGTAAAGTCATGGGGATTTTACAAAAACCTGCAAATCACATGTAAAGTAAGCGTCACAGCCACACAAATTTAAAAACATAATGAGCATGCTTTTTGCTACAAACTCTAAATTTGGTTAATTGTAAAGTTACTGTTGCCTAATAACTATGTAAATGTAAGAGGTTTATCACTTTATTATGGGCATCTCTTCCTTCATAATTTTAATTGTTGAGTGTTTGATGTCTGACATTAATTAACCTGTCATCTTAGGTTTTAAGATGGATTAATATTGCCCAGGTTTCTGAATATTCCATTATTAATCTGTAAAATACGATTCTGATTTAAGAAACAAGAATCATAAGAAGGACTATCTGAAAGAAGGATCATAAGATAAAATGAATTTTTTTTTTTTATTCAAGCAATAATTTTAAAACTGGACAGATTACAAAAAAAAAAAAAAAATAATAATCACAGAGCCAGCTCGGAGAACTAATTTTATTATTATATTAAAAAATAACATCACAGAGTTTAATGTTTCTTTTACCTTCTACTTTACAAGTGAACGCTACACGTTTGTGAGATAAGACAAATGGATTCAATGCTGTATTTCTCTTTTTGGATTAAACCCCTCCAAAGGCAAGATAACACCAAACCCCATACTCCCTTAATAGCTAACAGATGGGACGCATCTGGTTTATATATAAAATTACATTATTTATATCTACTTAAGGTTTCTATATAATGACTCTTGTTAATAGCTATTACTCCCTCTATAAGCGTAACCAGCAAAAATACAAGCAATGTATCAAAAAAAGTGATTTCTGGATATAAACATTAAGGAAAACTTCGAATTTGTTACCTGTGAGCTACCATGTGTATTAAATAATTTAAAGATGGAAAGGTGTTTTCAATAAGGAAATATCTATTACCGTATGTTGTTCTATCCTGCGGATTAAATACAGAAATCACGTGCTTGAAGACAAGCAAGTTTAGGATATTAATCTACCTTAATAGACTAGCCAACATTTTGAAAATCATCAGTTATTTAACCCCTTGAGGACCAAACTTCTGGAATAAAAGGGAATCATGACATGTCACACATGTCATGTGTCCTTAAGGGGTTAAAAAAAAAAATGTTATATGACACCAATTATTTTGTGACCCCCCCCCAAATTATACCACATAACTTTTGTAGTAACTAGTTTATGTAGTTGAATCATGTCTCTGAAATAGATATTTCCAGCCATAGACGTTGGATTAACCTAAGTGGTGGACAATGTAGGTTCAATTGACACGAAGTCCGTGCGATCACAGGGACCATACCGACCAAAATAGAATAGGAACATTTTGGGCAGAGTGATACGCAACTAGTGTTAGTAGTGTGCATATTGGACTGCAAGGTTAAATAGGTCCTCCAAGTGTTCCCCTATATACAGGTATTGTTCTGAACAATTAAATTTGTGTGTATAAATATGATTTACAGCCTATAGCAGACACCAGTAAGCATCAGCTTAATAATGTGGTTTCAGAGTTAGGAGGCCAAACTCTATCCCAACAATTAAAGTAGTGCTCTATACTAAGCAGCATCAATATTTATATACAATGAATGATTGATGAAACATGCTTATAGAATGTGTAACAAATGTAACAGTTAGATCTTTTTTTTTTTTTTTTTTTTTTTTTTTTTTTTTTTTTTGTCTGTTCTTGGTTATTGTTTTTTTTTTTTTTTAATTCTTTATTTTGTTTGTGCGTTATTTGGTTTCATGCAATATATTGACAAGTACAGGAGTTAGAATATGCATTTCACAGTATGTAGTCAAGTTGTTCAGCACATATTTTCTTTTTTATAACATGTTGCGTAACGGTTGTGTGTATTAGTGCTTACATATGGTTCAGGGTGTATGACCCTTTGTGTGGTGGTATTAGCCCCTATTGCTGTACTTCGTAGTGAAGATCACATGTGTTTAATCTTAATGAGGCTATGAGTTGCTATGTGTATGTGCACTGGTTAGTGGTGTTCATGAGAAGGCATGGGTGGTCTACTCGTGGTGCTACTTTGGTTGTGGCCAATCTCTGTGAGCCAGTCGGCTATAACGTATTGTCTTCGTGGGGTCACAGCTCTTTCCACGGTGTTGAGGTCCCCTAACCTAGGGGGACAGCGGGGGGGGGGAGGAGGTGTAGATAGCTTGTCTGGAGCTTCCCTGCGTTGGTGAGGTCTCCTATGATTGTCTCTGTGTGTGTGGCTATCACTGAGTGCGTGGGTAAATGAGTGCGTGGGTGAATGAGTGGCACAGAGTGTGTGGGTTAATAACGGAGGTAATAACAGGTAAAACAAAATAACCAGTCAAAAATATAAGAAGAGGAACAGTTCAGTGTGCAGGTGTTTTAGAGTCCGCTTGAGCCGGGTTGGCTATGTCTGCTTGCAAGTTGCGTCAGGTTTCCGAGCCGGTGCTTGGGGATCGGGGGGTAAATGGTCTCGTAGTGGCTGGATCTCCCATCCGGGATGGTCCTGTCTGGACTGTAGACTGGGGAGCGTCCGATAGTCCCAGGAGTGGTAGGACTGCAAGAATGTCTGTCTCCGACATGGCTCTATGAACGGTCCCGTTGTGCGGAATCAGCAGGGTCCGCGGTGCGCCCCATTTGTATTGAATGCCTGCGGTTCTCAGGCGTCCCGTTAAGTGTTTTAGCGATCTCCGCCAGTGTAGTGTCGCTCGAGTGAGGTCCTGGAAGAAGAGCAGGTTGGAGTTTTCGAACGGTAGGGGAGTCTTGCCTTTAATTGCTGCCAGTATTGCTGCTTTATCATGTGTTGTGGCACATTTTAGTATAACGTCTCTAGCCTCCGTGGTTGGTGTGTTATTCCCTGCTGGCAGACGAAATACGCCCTCTAGGGTGATTTTTCTGGCTGTGGCTGGCGGTAGTATGGAGGTTAAGAGCCTCCTCACAAAGTGGGGCAGCTCCTCTGGGGTGATTCCGTGCGGGACTCCCCTGAGCTTGATATGGTTACGACGCAGGCGGTCCTCCTGGGTGGCCACCTGGGTCGCCAGTGCTTGGTGGGCTGTCTGCAGGGACTGCAGGGCTGCAGTGAGATTTGATGTCCCACTTGTCAGTGATTGCATTTCCCCTTCCATGGCACTCACCCTCTCCGCGGTTTTACGTACGTCCGTCTTGAGGGTGCCAATATCCGGGGCTAGGAGGGATTGAATCTCCTGCATCCATGTTTGTAGGTCTTGCTTTGTGGCAAACGTGTTCCCGCTTAGCTCTGTGCCAACCAGGGGTGAGTTGGGTTGCTTGTCCTCAGGACTTAGATCTGGTGAGTGAGCCCGCTCTGGTAGCGCCAGCGGGAGGCCTACTGTAGAGGATCTCGTGGCGGCCATTTTGGAGGGTGCGTGTCGTTGCAGCATTTCCCCGATGTTCGGTTGGTCTGCTGCCGTTGTCGGGTGCTGTTTTTGCGTGCGGCGCCCCATGGTTGCAGTGGGGCTGCCGTGTGGTGTGGGGATCGTCTCCTCCAAGTCCGGGCTGTATACCGTCCCGATGCCGTCCAGAAAGGGCCCCAGGCCGTATCTCGTGGGAGTGAGGTAGGCCCGGTGTTTAAGTTTCACCTTTCCCGGCTTCGTTTGTTGAAAGAAGGGCATTAGTCGGCTCCTCTCGGTTACCCAATGCTCGGAGTGGGGTTGATGTCTGCGATAGGATTAAGATGCTCGTGATAATTTCAAGATTAGCGTTGCAAGGTCGGGAGCTGTTGGAAATGGCGTCCGTTCAGCTCAGCTCCCAAGCCCCGCCCCCGTAACAGTTAGATCTTTTTAGGTAAGGTTCATCAGATCAATGCTGACAATATGGCTGTACTATTATTTTATTTGACTATTTTGGCGATTACATTTTTTCCTTATGAAGTTTCTTGTTTTTTCTTTATATTTAACTTCTATGATATTGTGGGTTTTTATTGTTAAAATTGTATTATTTTGTAGCTGATGCTAAAGATTGTCTCTATTTTCTTTCTTTTTTAGACCCAATGTTTGTGGATCCAGATTTCATTCATACTGTTGTCCAGGATGGAAAACATTACCAGGAGGAAACCAGTGCATTGTCCGTAAGTATGACTTTTAAGAAAATAGGACAACATGGATTTAGTTCTCCTTGGTTGACAATATGCAGATGTTTACAAAACTGACTTTTGCTTGCACAGGGTCATTTAAACTATCACGCATAATGTCTTTTTATCCACCGGGGCAGAACTGAATATTGTAGGTCCATAAAGGTCTACTCTGGGCTTGATAGTGTTTTCCAAGTTTCACAGGTCTCTTTTTCACTTCCATTCCAAACATCACACATGCTGGTCTTCCCATATCCAGAGTCTTCCAACTGTCACAAGTCTCGTCTTCAGTTCTATACGGAGCTTTCCAAGACTCCAAACTCTATTCTTATGTATAGAATTAAGCTCAAGAATTCTTGAACAGTGCTTAGAACTTTAATAACTTGCGCCAGCTGATCTTATTTTAATGATTCTAGTTCAGACGTCTGTTCCTCATCCCAGAGTAGTGAAGTCATGGGGCTCAACACAGGGTGGTCGTTGATTTTTGGGTCTTTAAAAAAATAAAAAGTTGCAGCTTTCATTTTTTAACAGCTCTTACATCAACCAAGCGGGGCCCTTCTAGCTGAAGAATTTAATGTTGTGGCATCTGAGGTCACAGACATTCAAGAAAAGTCCTCTGGTTTTCCTTTGAGTTTTTACAAATACCTCATATGTAGCTATTTATTTAGGGTAAGACCTTATATGAGAAATGTTTCTCTAAAAGGCCCCGAGGATGATTGTATTCTGCTTATGCAGGTGGTAAGACAGCTCTGTATTCACAGGAGGTTAAATGGACATGTGTATTCACTTTAAATGTGCATTGGCTGGAAGATTAAATACTGGGTCAAAATCAAATTTTCCCTTAGCCTGAACTGTCTGTGAAACAAGTGTGATTTATTGTTAAAACATACTAAGCAAAATTATGTATATTTATTAGAACATTTTTTCTCTCTGATTACGGTAATAAATTGGTTTGCCAACTAGGTAACTCCTGTGTTATATTTTGAAGTGGCTCTGTCCCACACCTCCCCCCCCCACTCCCCCTGCAAAAATGAGCATTGAAAAAAAGTTAGAATCTTTATGAAATACTTATATTGACTGTTTTTGAATTTCACTAAAATTCCAACCCGGTCAAAAGATATACAGAGATACTCGGAACTACCTTGCCTCTGTATTTTTTTCTACCAAGCTTGCTACTAGGTGGAGCTAGCGTCGTCAAGCCGTGTCAACCCCCAGCCGTCACCAGTGACGGTTGCACAGGGAGATTAGGTCAGGATCATCCTTAGACCTCACTGCTGTACTCTCGCACATGTGCCAGAGTAGAGCGCTGACGCTGGCTCCCGGCAGCTGAAGCGTCAAGAGCAAACATGGACCAGAAAGAAGAGGATGGCGGCGCCCTTGAGGAACAGGAACAGACAAGTAAATGTCACTTCCCCCTGCAGTCACCGAACCCCAAGTTGCGATGTCACCGTGTGTGATATACTTAAGAGTACACTTTTCTGCTATTTTTCCCATGTCAGTCCATACATATGGTTGTTTCTGTTAGCTCCACCCATTTAGAACAGAGATATCCTATATTGTCCAGGGTGGGAAAGGACAATGTAGCAGGGAAGTACAGAGTTAGTCTGTGGGGAGCAGGAACCATAGAATATACATGCATCAATATAAGACCATAAATAGATGTCCTGAGTAAAATCTAATCTGCAGAGGAAGTCATTTTTCTGAATTCTTTAAAGGGACATTTTAATTAAAGCCACACATTACTTGTTTTAATTAAACATTCATGAAGAAGTGCCAGTTTTTTGTAATTTTCTTTGTGAAGCAAGTTTAACATAAATATCTGTGCTTTGAAACAGCTCGTTGACTTTTCCAAACCGTGAGACAATAAAAGATCATAATGTTTGAAATGTAATGTCGGTAGAGCTATTTGCTATTTATTAGACATAGTTACGCAATATTATTGGCTGTAAAAAAGAAAAAAATAGTCATTTTTAAGTGCATCACGTTCTACAATTTACACACTCTAATTGGTGAATGAAAGGAAGAAATTAAATTCACCTTGAAGCAATTTACAAATATGCCACGAAACTGTAAAAAATACAAAAACTGTTGTTTTTTTTAATTTTAAAATGAATGCAAAGCAAAACCCATGATTGATAATATTTAATATTAAACGAACACTATGGCATTAAGAATATAAATGTATACCTAACGCTATAGTGCCCTAGTCCCTAATTAGACTGAGTCCCCACCATGTTCAATAAAAATGAGTTAAAAAGCTTTTTGTTTACTTTTTGTAAATTGTGTAGAGACCCCCTCAGTGCTACTGCCTGCTCCTCCTCCCACGACATCATCGCGGAGGTATTCCTTCCACAATGAATGTCTTATCCAATCCTCATAGAGGAGCATTAAGGACGAGGTGCGTGTGTGCATGTTCAATCAATGCATTGAATTTAAAGCTTTTTCTACGAGCTACGCTTGGTGGACCAATTTCACACAGTTCTTGCACAGGAAGAACCTCTGCTGACTATATGAAAGACAGCCCTTAGAGGTGCATTTAGCCCTGCAATAGAAACATTGTAGTTTCTACAAAGCTACAGGGCCACTGCAACCAGTTCACTTTTTTGAGATGAAGTGGTTTTGGTGCTTTTAGTAGTCCTATAATGGTTTGCTATAGTGTCCCTCTTCCTCCTTGCCCTCCTGTGGCAATCAAATGTTAAAACCACTTAAACACGCCTTCTCCAATATTAGCGCAAGGGGGACCCTAATGCGCACTTGCGACTAGCGTTTTGCATGCATTATGAAAGCATTAAATCAATGCAGACATTTTTGGATGGTTTGATGAGACTCTGAGCTTTGCCATCACCCACAGCTTGGCCACTTCTTCGTTATCCACCCAAATACCCAATTCTTGATTCCATTGATATTCTGTATGCACTGGCCTGAGCAATCAGACGTTGACAGCTCTGCCACGGATAATGGCAAGGGTTTCACTTTTTCTCAAAATTTTCCTTTTAAATGACTGGCACTCAGACTGCTCCCCTTCCCATTGATGTCTTTTTGGGAGGCAAGATTTCCCCATTCAGTAATCTAAATATGGTAGGAGCATACATACACGGTGCAAGCCAATCTCCTGAATGTGGAGGAGTTATGAGCGCGCATGCACACGTCACCATTCTCTGCAGCGCTCAGTTCACAGGTTCCCAGCTGACAGGAAGCATTGATATGTGCATGCCATCAGTTTTGAGTCCCTGCAGGTTCAGGAGCAATTCAAGAGTAAAACATAGGGAAAAAAAAGTCACAAAAAGTTTTTTCCCCCCCCCCAATATACGGTTACATTCAGGCCTTCTGAGTTGATGCACTAAATTGTTTCAATATCTCTATGTAATCAGGAGTCTTGAGACTTCACAACAGCAGTCAAAAGTCAGTAAGAATATAGATGTCACTTGCAAATCTACCGTATATTCGGATTTGCAAGTATTAATTTATTAAAATGATTTGCTCTTTGTGTGAAATAAGCAGTCGACTGACTGATATCTCTTGTTTTGTCCTTCAGCTATTTGCCGAAATTCTTGTGGAGATGGATTTTGTTCCAGGCCAAACATGTGCACATGCTCTAACGGACAGCTATCATCAACGTGTGGGGCTGGTGCAGGTAAGAGCTGGCTGTATTGATTTTTATTCAGATATGAAACATAGCTCTCTCACTATGTTTGTGTACAGTCAGGCTCACATTGCCAGACACACTATATGCACAGTATGCGCTTGTTTAGAGAGATATTATTTTAAAAGACACCGTATTATTATTATGTATAAATTTTATAGCGCCAATATTTTCCACACAGCACTTTAAAAATAAAGAATTGGGGTTTCTAAAAATAAAGCAATATTGAGAGAGAAAAGTGGTGAAGCAGATACTGCTCAGATGAGCTTACAATCTAGTTGAAGTGGCTGGTTCTCACTTTAGACCCATTGGTTATTTTTAACTACATGGCATTTTTAAAACATTTCAAGATAAGGGCGTAGTGGAAAGAGTCCAACGCAAGCCGCTTGATCCAATTTTTTTTTTTACTCTAGTTTGTTCACTAGATTGGATGGAAAGGATTTGACAAAATACCAAAAAACTCACATGTCCGTAAAGCCACCAACATATTTAAAGGGACACTATAGGCAACAAAACAACTTAAGCTTAATAAAGCAGTTTTTTTTTTAATTTTTTATTTTTTTTTGTTGTGTATCTTATAGGTAACAACTAGCATATTACTCTGCTGCGCCCCAACAGCTGCAGCGTGGTTTGATCAACATAAAACATTTGCGTGGTTAAAACAGTCATAACAATGATTGTCTTGCATTTTTTAATTGTTTGAGCGTGTGTGTTGTAGTGTATCAGGGATGGATTGGGTGCGTGCGTGTATTTTGAGATTGCATGGTTCTTAATCTAGATCGATGTTAGGGATGTGTCGGGTCGGGCTGTTCAGTGTGGTGCTGTCCTATTATTGTGTGTAGTGTGGTTGTGGAGGGTGGGTGAACTAGCCCCCATAGGTGGTACCCCTTACCAAGGGGGCTGCTGGAGGGGGGGGAGCTGGCCGGTGTGGAGCCAAACACCTTAATGAAGCAGTTTTGATGTATAGATCATGCCACTGCAGTCTCACTGCTCAATCCTCTGCCATTTAGGAGTTAAATAACTTTGTTTATGCAGCCCTAGTCACACCTCTCCGCATGTGACTTACACAGCCTTCCACTTCCTGTAAAAAGAGATCTTATGTTTAAACTTCCTTTTGTGTACATTCTGTTTAATTTAGACTGTGTTATCTCCTGCTCTGGGGACCCTGCAGGAGCCTCCTGTGTGGGATTAAAGTTCAATTTACAGAGCAGGAGATAAAAAAAAAGTCTAAAGCTAGTTAACATTTTATTGAAAATAAAACTTTTTTTTTTTCATGCACGCTGTGTGAGTCACAGCCAGGGGAGGTGTGGCTGAGCTGCATAGACAGAACACCTAAATGGTAGGGAATTGAGAAGCGTGACTGCAGGATCATAATCTATACACAAAAACTGATTAATTAAGCTAAAAATGTTTGGTGCCTATAGTTATAGTTTGGTGCTTATAGTTTAAGTGACAAAGAATGGCACTGCAGGCAACAGTTTTACCACAGACGCGCACACTCAAAATAGCACGGTCTTATGTATGTTTCATTTACTGCTGAGTCTGGGAAATTTTCTAAGTCAGTCGTAAGGAATCTAAACACTCCTAGAACGGACACAAGGGATTTGGTAGGAAATTTCGAGGAAAGTGTGGTCAGTTTGCTGAATTCATGGATTCTGTGTGTTTTCAATGACTCTTTGAGAGAAGGCACGTTCATGCATATGGCAGAGATTCTCCTGGCTTTGATTCTGATTATTCAAAGGCAGTTACGTTATTAATGTTCGTTTTTAAAATAAACACATTTTCGGGCCTAAAATTTGAGATTCACTTTGAAGTCACCTTCAATTTCCAACAATTCACACTTTAGTTATTAACCACACTGGTGTCAAAAAACAGACATACATATGAATAGACTTTTTGGGGGATATTTAGCCTTGCTCAATGAGCGCACTTTTTTTACAAACCACAATACATATTATTGTGTCATATTTTCCTATAGTAGAGTTGATCTCCAAATAAAGCGCACAGTAGTTCTCTGAAGTTTACAAACAGGTTGTACTTTTGACAGTGCAATCGATTACCTAAATAGTCACTATATGTCAAGAAAGTGGTACTGGGAGCAGTGACCTTGTTCGTTTAACCCTGCAATGTAAAACATGGCAGGTTTTTAGAAACTGCAACGTCTACATGGCAGTATGTCCATCATACTGACAGCCACTAGTATTGCTTCCAGTGCTCTGACCGACTATAGCTCGGTCATATGATGCAGAAGCCCATAGGGAAGCTTTGAATACAAAGCTTTCCTGTGGGGATGCTTGAATGCGCTTGCAACACTGTCGCGCATGCACATTAGGTCCCTAATGCTCCACTGTCAGGACTGTGTTGATGGAGGGCATTACGATGTGTGACGTGGAGAGGTGAGCACGGTAAATGGAAAAGAGTAAATAAATCTTTCTTTTTTAAATGAAGGAAATTAAGAAAATACACCAAACCAGCTTGTTATAAATATTTTTCAAGTTTGGCTATATTTTTTTTGGCAATCTTTCTTTTATTAAGGCATGTGCAAAAGGGTACAGAAGAAAGAGAGGGAATTGCATGAGTGATGTACAGGTTAGGGTTGATACATTGTTTGTTACATTTCCCGGATAATTATGCCTAATTTTTTTTTTTATTATTTATATGTCAGTTAGTGAAAAACAACCTGTTTAGTCAAATTGTCGAGTAGTAACCATAGCGTAAGGTTAATATTAATGTCGAGTTACACAGACCTATCATATCCCGCTTGCTACTACCCGCTGTCCAGAAAAATAGGCCCGCTGCGCCCTGGTGTGAGCTGGCCCTGTCCGCTAATCCCTGGAGTGTGTGCGGCCCGTGGACCGGGTATGCGGAAGCATCTTACAGACATGCGTCGGCTGATAGATTCAGGGTAGCCAGCCCAAGTCCTGTAATAATGTAGTTAAGTCCGTATGGTATTAGCTAATGTGTCCATAGTTGCCTTCGTACTCCATCGGGTATATAGTGGTGTAAGGTGTCCCGGTGTTGTGGTGGTTCTGTGTCCGTGGGCCACCAGCCTTCAGCCCGGGGCCTTAGCAGGCGCCCGTGCCCTTTAGCCATTGATCCCATCAGCAGGATCGTGGGTCCTGGGTTCTGCCGGGTCTCGGTGTTCTCCCAGGAGGTATGGCAGGCTACAAAGGGGTTCCTCGTGGTGGGCGCCCAGCGCAGAAGAAGTGCGGGTGGTTTCACAGGCAGCTCCATCCACATGAGTAGTGTGTCACACAGGGGCTTTAACGCTCTGCATTCTTTATGTCTCCAGACTTTGGAGCCGCTGCATGTTTGCAGCCTTGTGTACCTTGCTAGGTGGAATCATCAGTCTGTTTCAGGTTCCGCATCTCAGTCCCCGCACACGTGGCCTCCGCCATCTTGGCCGCAGGTCTTGGGCCTGCAAGGTGGTCTGAGATCGCCTCCACGTGTGGTTTGGAGCACGGACCGGGATCACCCCCCGGTCCAGAGGGGGGGGAACAGGGCCGGGCCCGCCGATGTGCCTTGTGGGTTCCGGGCTCCGTTGGGCAGGATAGTGGAGCGGTGGCCGTCCGCTCCACTCACCGCCAGGTAGGTACCTGCTAGTTGCTGCAAGAGACCCGTCCTCCGGGGGACTGGAACTACGGGAGCGAGCCTCTCCCCGGCCTCGGTAGCCCGTGTAGGTTGCAGGTCGTGTTAGAGGGTCGCTGGGTCCAGCTAAATTCACGGTTTATCGTGGAGAATGGGTGTATTGAGAGGGAGCTGTGCTTCCTTGCGACCGCTCGGCTCGGTGGCCCGGCCCCGCCCCCCCAAGTTTGGCTATTTTTATGTAAATTGTATCAACTGTCCACACCTCTCTTTTCAGTAAATATATTTTAAAGGTGCTATTTGCAACAGTGATACAATAAGCTCTTCTATATTGCATATATACTTGTCCGATGTGTATAACAATATGTCTAACAGTGTTATACAAATGATAACCTTTTTTGCATTGATATGATTTTATCACATATTGCAATGCAAATGCAAAAGCATTTTTCGGAATTTACACAATTATAAAATTCTACATAAATAGACATTTATATAAACATTAACTTAATGAACAGCACACAACCTTTTCAATTTAAAATATAGTACAAATAATATAAAACTTTTTTTAATTTTTTTTTAAATAATTTGGGAAACAAAGAAAGCATAGTTTGGGTTGTATTTATTCAGTTATATTGAATAAACTAGAAAAATAGGCCAACTGGAAAAACATATATATTTTATACAACTATTTTTCCTGTTTGACTTTTTTTGGACAAAAAAATTGGAATTCCTTTTAATTTCTCCACAGTTCCCAGTTTAGTGAACAAATCTTAAGCATTTTGGGTTATGTCGATATGTACTTTTAAAATTTGCAACCATCCAGTCATCTGTTTTCTCTTTAAATTTACAACAGTTGCATATACTATTCACACAGTTCCATTTTGTTCCAGACAAAATGGCGTCTGATATTAGATGAAAAGTCAATAATTTTTATTTATAAATAATAATACAGGCCTATAAAGAAAGTATAAAGAAGGTGTGTAAATCGTAAAAATAAAATCCTAACTCTGAAATTAAAGTACTCGTTTTTTGCTTCATATTCAGGCCGAAATGTTACATTTAATTGAAACCTGTTTCATGAAACCTGATTTTTTTTTTCTTCTCAATCTCAGACTAAGCTAGGTCTCCCAGTCTGCACTAATTAAATGAGTGTTTCTTTTGGCATAAGCGTTAGGAGACTCCAGGAAATGCAGAGAGCGTGCCTTAAGGCAGGATTTAGAGGAAAGGGTCCCACAAGCACTATCAGGAATGTTAGAAAGCAAAGCAGGAGGATTTAGCTAATTTGTATTTCTTGGATAACTGAGAGAAATAGCTCACTTTTAAATTTGGAAGAATTTACTCTGTATTAGGTCAAAATAGCCATTCCTTTATTTGTAGTGGTTTTAGTAATTTCATAGCAAATATATTGTGGCAGATTTAAAAAAATAAATAAAAAAAATACCCAACCCAATGTTTTTTAGAGAATCAAATTTTAAAGAAACACTCTGGACCCCTAAAGCACTTTAACTTGCTGAAATGCTTTATGTGTGAAGAGTGTGTCCTCGTTTCTTTTTAATTTGACAACAAATTGCAGGTTTCAATAGAAATGTGATACTTTTATGACCTTTTTATACCCCTCCCTCCAAGCTGTCAATCAAACAACAGGTCCTGTTACTTCCTGGTTGTTTAGCTCAGTGCATGCGTTCGCCTCTTTGTTTGGAGCCAGTGACACAGTTGCATTAAAGTACCACCAACTTTATCCCCTTCCTATCATCATCCTGCCTCTCAGGATACCAATTTTGGGGGTATGACACAGCAAGCATTATCTAAACTTGGTTACATAAAAACTAACTTCAGTTTACTTAAATAACCTACACAGAAAGCTTGTATGTATGTATATTTATAATGTATATATACACATACATAAAACACAGCTTGATATAAATATAACACATGCTGCTGTAAAGAAAGTAAGGGAAATGTAAATTTCAGACTAAATTAGACAAATTAGAAAATGCATATCCAATGTAGCTTTTCCCCCTAACTATTACACTATTGCGTATGTTAAATTAATGCCAAATCACTCTATATAATATTCCAAGTTAAAAAAGGTTTAATAGCCCTATAATAGACATTAAATGGATACTCCACACCCCTAAAGCACCTTAGCTTTCTGAAAAGCTTTGTGAAGAGTGTGTCCTCGTTTTTCATTTTGCAAAAAAGTGCAGATTTCAATATAATAATTATATAAATTATAATGACATAACAGTATAATAGTTACTGTTACTTCCTGGTTTGGTTAGCTAAGTGGAGCTAAACTCAAGAGTCAGCAATTGCCCAGAGCACCTGCCTTGCAAAGACTTCTCATTCAGCTGCGTTGGGAAGTCTGTGATTGGACAGCCAGATAAAGTCTGGGCGGAGTTAGAAGGGGAGGGCTTGCAAAGGCAGCAAAAAAAGAGAACTGCAGGATTTGCAAGAGATTTTGAAATTTACCCCAATGAAACAAAATGCATAATTAAATGCATGCACGTTTTTATTAGGGGTGAGTTTTATTAATTTTGTATTTGGGCAGTGGAGTGTCCCTTTAACAATGCAATACAATTAGAATGTGACATTGCATAAAAACCTGTAAATGCAACGTACATCTTAAAGAACTGGAAAATAAATACAGGATATTAAAAACCTGTATCAAGTGTTGCAATACACTACTTTTATCTGCAAATCGCTAACAATAAAATGCTTTTGCAATATAATCCCATATTTAAGGGGGTTTAATTGTATTTGCTACAACACTAAGCGTCAGTGTGAATAGGTGTTTCAGTGAGCTGTGCCACGTACAGCCATAGTAACTAACTATTTATACACAGAAACTTAGCAACTCAGTATAGAGCCTGTAACATATCTGTTAGTGGGGGGAATGAAAGGGACCTCGAGCAAGCAGTGCGCTCGGATAACTCCTTTCTAACCTATATATGGATTTCAGCTGCAGTAATAGACCTAGACAATATTGTAAATAAAACTTGTGCTGCTTAAAAATAAATTAGTGAATATCAGTAAATGATATTTTCTACTAAAAAAATAAAATATGAGAGGGATCAGCAAAGAAACACATTTATGAGAGAGGAGAGGCAAGAAATTTCGGGATGAGGAAATTATGCCACCTGTATACTGGGTATAGCAGGAGCATTTACCGAAGAAGAATCACTATACTAGAAACGGTGGCAATTGTAATTTACTATTATCTGCAAATCAATGCCATTAAAATACTTTTGTGAGATAATCCTATCTTACCATATTGATTTTAATATAAAACATACATAGCCACTTAAGTACCTTATTTAATAAACTCTTTCCATGGAACATAAATATAACGTGGCAGAGTCCCAATAAAATGGTCTGTCTCCTTTTCTCCTGCACCGCACCGGTCTCACTGCCGCTGGCCCTGCCTTGCTCCACCCCCATGGCTGAGATCATCAGATTTGATGATCTCAGCCAATCCGGTGCTTTCCAACAGGAAAGCATTGGGAGGCTATTGCGCATGCGTGGAAAACCGCTGCACTGTGCGATCAACATCTACTCATAGAGATGCAGTGAATCATATATAAACCTAGATAATAAATGTGTAAATATTACACAATTACTGACATTTAACCAATGATGGCAAATTTATCCCAAATAGTGGAATTTTGTGCCTTAGTATCCTTTTAAGATAATTTGCTTATTTAGTATTTCTGCTACATGTTCTTCCCAAATTTTTTGGACTACGTACCTTATTCATGTTGTTTTTCTGAACATCTGGATGATTACTTTATTGAGATTTTCCCAAGCAGGCAATGTTTGTTTGCTGTTTCTAATTGTCTCCTCCAAAGTAACTTTCCTTCTCACATAAATTTGATTTTTTTTCCCCATAATATCTGCTTGTTTCTTGCAACATGAAGAGCCAGGGGCTTAATGTCACCCATAGAAAGTACCTAGCTCCAGACAGTAAACACTGTGGGGATGTACCATAGACATGCATTGTTACTCAACAAATCATCTCTATGGTATCAGCAAATTGGCGACCATTAAATGATGTGTGATAAAATGGTGGCAGCTCCCACTCAGGTGTGTAACTCCTACTAATGTAAGCAAGACTGGAACATGCCCTAGTTCTGACAATATTAGGGCCCCTGAACTATGCATTATTCCCCATTCTTCATTGTTAAAAGGTTACTAAAAACACCATCACCACTTCAGTGAGTTGCTGTTCCCATGGTGCCTGTATGTTGTATGTGCAATGTTTAGCTATGAAACGCTGCCCACAGAGAGTTTAACCCTTCTGCTGTCAGAGGTGGAACTCTAACATCGGGATGTTATCAGCTGTGTGCAAATTTAATTGTGCAGAATGTCCGCCTGACCGGCCAATGCATGGTGTTTGCCGCATCATCTGCAGCTTTGCAAAAACTGGACATCACCAGACCACCAGGGAGACTCAGAGCCTGGCAGATACTCTGATTAAGGGGAAACCCGTTGCTAAACGGTATACCCCATTACTAGGGAACCGGGCCAGGGTACTCGGCATCATCACCTCTACAGCGGGCTGTAAGCCTTTAAAAAAATTATATTTGAATACATCAAAAATATGATCTGCCCACTGAAGTAATATAAATGATCTGCCTGTTAATTTAAAGGTGATCAATAATCAAGTTCCATATTGCAAACTATGATGCTACTCTGTGTCTCTGCCCCCCTTAGTCCTGCAGTGTAAATCATCGCAGTTTTAGAGACACTGTAATAATTACCTTGCAAGAATAAGACTGCCTCTAGTGGCTGTCAATCTAGCTACTGGAGGCACTTCCTGGATCCTATGGATTTTCAGTCCCCTAACTAACACTGGAAATAGTCATGCTCTGCATGAAAACATTCAGTGTCAGAGAAATCCCCATAGGAAAACATTACAACAATGCTTTCCTATGGGGAGGGCCTAATACATTTGCAGCACTTGCCACACGTGTGCATTGGGCTCCGCTGTCGGATGATGTTAGAGGAGGAGGAGCAACGATCCTGTACCGAGGGAGATTTGCGCTGAAATTGGGTGAGTAAACAAAGGTTTTTTTTAACCCTTTACACCAGCCATGTCAAACTCGCGTCCCGCAACTAATATTTATGCGGCCCATGGGCCACGGCGAGGGAGTGCTGAGTGTAAGCTCTCCCTGCTCAGCTCCCCGCAATGATGCCGGGAGTCGGAATATGACGTCACTCCGGGTCCCGGCATCACTGCGGCGCGGGTGGGAGCTGATCAGGGAGAGCTTACACTCCCTCACTGCCTGTCCGTCCCCCCTGCCTGCCCAGCAGCCCTGCTAGACCCAAGATAAGAAACCAACCCAGTCTGTGTGTATGGCTGTGTGTGTGTGTGTGTGTGTGGCTGTCTGTGTATACAGGTGTATGACTGTCTGTATGTATGTATGTCTGTGTGTATAGGTGTATGGCTGTCTGTGTGTATAGGTGTATAGCTGTATATGTGTATGGCTGTCTGTGTGTACAGGTGTATGGCTGTCTGTGTGTATAGGTGTATGGCTGTCTGTATGTATGGCTGTCTGTTTGTATAGGTGTATGGCTGTCTGTATGTATGGCTGTCTGTGAGTATAGGTGTATGGCTGTGTATGTGCATGGCTGTCTGTATGTATAGGTGTATGGCTGTGTATGTGTATGGCTGCCTGTGTGTATAGGTGTATGGCTGTGTATGTGTATGGCTGTCTGTGTGTATAGGTGTATGGTTGTGTATGTGTATGGATGTCTGTATGTATAGGTGTATGGCTGTCTGTGTGTATAGGTGTATGGCTGTCTGTATGTATGGCTGTCTGTGTGTATAGGTGTATAGCTGTGTGTGTATAGGTGTATGGCTGTCTGTGTGCATGGCTGTCTATATGCATTTGTGTGTGTGTGTGTGTGTGTGTGTGTGTGGCTGTCTATGTGTATAGATTTATGGCTGTGTATGTGTCTGGCTTGCTGTGTGTCTGGCTGTATGTGTGTCTGGCTGGCTGCGTGTGTATGACTATCTGTGTGTATGACTGTCTGTCTGTCAGTATGTGTGGGTCTGTCAGTGAGTCTGTGTGTATCTGTGTGTGTCTATGAGGGAGCCTGTGTGCCTGTCAGTGAATGTGTGTCTGTGAGTGTATGTGTGTGTCGGAGTGATTCTGTGTGTCTGTCAGTGTGTGTGTGTATGTGTGAGGGTTTCAAGGAGTAACAGGAGGATCCATTTTTTTAAGGTGCCGATGGGGCCATTGGGGGTATGCTAGAGGCCGGACTCTGGACACTGCTTGTTGGAAGGGGTTTATTAGACGGGTGGCTGGGATTTAGTAGAGGGGGGGGCTAGGATTTAGTAGATGAGGGGGGACTGGGATTTAGTAGACGGGGGGGGGGGGGCTGAAGTTTAGTAGAGGGGGTGAAAATTGAAGTTTGTTTTTTTTGCGGCCCACATAAACTTAAACCGTGTTTATTTGGCCCTTGCTAGCCTTTGAGTTTGACATGCTTGGCTTACATGCTGGGGGGTAGTGGGCCGCAAGGAAGGGGAGAACCAGAGGACAGCACTATAGTGTAAGGAATACAATGTTTTATTTCTTACACCAAGGCTGCCCAAAAGGTAGATCCCCAGATATTGTAGAACTACAACTCCCATGATACTCTGCATACCTTTAGCATGCTTTAGAATGGCAAAGCATCATGGAAGCTGTAGTTCTACAACATCTGGGGATCTACCTTTTGGGCACCCCTGCCTTACACTATAGAATCCCTTTCACCTTAGTGCTGCAAAGGAACATACACCAGGCTTTCTGAGATTAATGGGAGTCATGTTCCTGGATTGAAGATATGAATAGTGGGATACAAAATAATGACAACAGCAGCTGTGAATTGAATCTTAGGCAGGCTGGGACATGTATTTCCTGGTACTGAACTAAGAAGGAAGCAAGCTTTGATTGTGAGCAAAGATGGATGTGTCTGTGTATGTATGTCTGTTTAAATATCTGTCTGTATTTCTATGTGTACAAAATCAGAAGTCCGGGCACTCAGTGTTCTTAATCTCAACGGACCTTTCAATGAAACATATCACACAGGCAATGTTTCAGTCACCTGCTGTAATGATGGCTTCGGCAGTGGTCCCTGCATTGTCCTACTGACTGCTCCCCACATAAACGTATCTAAGGATGTGAACGCCATGTGTTACCTGGGGACTGTTACCTGGTGTCTCCAGATATGGGTCAAAGGGTAACTGAAGTGGGACGGGATCCCAAAATTGGGACTGTCCACCAAAAACAGGACTGTTGGGTGGCCTGGAATATTCATGGCTTGGGGGAGCTGTGGTATAGGTGGCCCATGTTATGGACATGGCAGTGGAGGCTTGTATAAGGTCGGGTGTATGTCTCTTGAGGAGCATTGTTATAACTGAGGAGAGAATGATATGGGCATCATAAGGAAGGGCAAGGGCATGGCTGTATGTGGACTTCGTTACTATGAATGAGACTGCCTTTAGTGGCTGTCAATCAGCTACTAGAGGCACTTCCTGGAGTGCTCACCTAACTGACACTCTGCTAATCGAGGACCAGAATGTGGATTCTGAGACCAAGAGGGCAGAGATAATGTATTGTAGACATGGTGGAAATGGGGTAATGGAGTTCCTCTTTGTCCTCAAATCCCAGGTACATATGGAACCTAACAAGGTCTGTGTCCTGAAGTGTGGCTGCTATATATATATATCATTGGGTTTTTTTGGGGGTTTTTTTAATTCTTTATTTTTACTTGTGCATGTAGTAACACCAAGCGTGCAAAGCCACGACAGCAGCTGCAGGCGTTTTCATAACATTTCAAAGTGTGGCAGTTTAGACAGCACAATTTTTTAAAAAAAAACATGAAAATAACAGACTGTGTAACTAGTAGTTCGTATTAAACTTGCTAGGCTAGTCGTGCCTATGACAGATTTAGTTACGTGTAAGAGTATGGTAAGGTTTATGGCATTGCTTTTCTAACAGATCATATCATAGTGTAAGACTAGTCTTCTGTGACAATAATGTAATTGTGAGTTTTACGTGTATAGGACATGCTAGGCTACTGAAGATTATCGATTCTATGTGTACAGGATTAGGTATAGTTTAACCCATGTGACAGGCTAGGGCATTTTAAGCTTGTAGGTCTACTAAGACATGTGCCTTGACAGCTTACAATTAAATAGGCAATAAACTATTATGCAAAGTAGGCTAAGCTGAAACTTGTTTCGCGCCATAGTCGGGAGCACAATACAAGGACATAGAACATTTGCAAGAAAATATGTAATAAGACATAGTGAAATAATCACCTGCCATTGAGACTAGGTCGTATTTATAGAAGGATATGACAGTCCCTATAGGAAGGTAATCACCCATCTCCCTGTGTGGGCTTGAAGCAGGAGCTGTATTTGTCGAGTTCCCCTGAGGTTGTGGTTTTTCAACAGTACAGTCTCTGAGTCCTCGCGGCTGCCTGATAGTGATGTCGTCAGCAGATGCCTTGCGGGGTCTCGGTGGTCCATGAGTGCAGGGGGATGTAGCTCCGGTGAGGAGGTCTGTCTCACTTGTTGGGTAAGTCACAGCCTTGGTCATGGGTCTGTGGTTGCGGGCTGCTTTGGATCCGCTGCAGATGGCGCTTGGTTAATGTAGGTGCTGGGTCTTCTGCTGGTGAGTAGGTCTGCTTGCAGTTTGGGTAGTTGGCAGAACCGCAGGTCTCCTTTGCTGCCTCGTTGTGATTGCATTTAAATGCCCTGGGTGGTCGTAGCTCTGGCCGCGTCCAGTGGGAGCTCTCCTTCAGCGGTTTACAGGTTAAGTGCATCTCTGTCGGCCATTTTGTCAAGGCCGCGTGGTAGCTGTCGGCGCTGAGTTGCCCAATAGCACTGCCAGGATGTTGCCTGCCCTGTGGGGCCGGGATAACCCCCGTCAGCCCAGAGGGGGGCGTTAAACGGGGCCCGGGACCCCGGATTTGTTGCGGTTCTCAGTCGTTGCCGGTGTGGAGAGCGAGGCAGCGGCCGTCTGCCCCACTCCCCTCCCAGGTAGGCCTCAGTCTCCCCAGCCCCGGAGCATCTCACAGGACCCGGCCCACCCGATATCAGGTGCTCCAGCTGCACCGGGACACTCCAGGACCAGGTATATTGCACTCCCAGGGAGTTCCAAGCTGAGTTTGATGGGTTTTTTGCCCATTATTAGTCGAGTTTCCCTGGAGCTGTATTGACTTCTGACCTGCTGGCATGGCCGCCCGACCCCGCCCCCATATCATTGTTTTTAAGTGCATTCTCATTATAGAATTCACCAGATTGATAAAACACATTTGATTCTTTCATCCTACAACATATAAAATTAAAGAATAGAACATGGTAAGGAAACACAGTTTTAAGCAATAATTGTGATAGTGAAATGGTTAAACCGATGTGATTTTCTCAATGTGTTCACAATGATTCGGGAACAGTTTGGCTCAGACAATTTCCACCTACTCCAGCCAAGTTTTTTTTTTTTTTTTTTTTTTTAATATATATGTATTTTTTGGAATGTATAAAAAGAAAAAGATTATTTTAGTCTTAGAGAAAGTATTGGGCCACAGCTGAACCAACAACCTGTTCTAAAACCTTTTTTTTTATCCTTTTAAACCTTATGTTCTTTTTCCACTGACTACCCACCTTGGGAGTTCCTTATAGTGAAAGATTTTGCAACATTCCCTCCAACGTTCCCTGTTAAGAGAACTATTGTTACTAAGTCAAACCTTCCTAATAATGACACAGTCCCTCGTTGCAATAAAACCGTACTAATGGTACAGACTTGAAGAAGATCTACCGATTAAGTAAGATGCTCTAATCGGCTATAAATTACTCACAATGGCATGTTGCAATTCTTAATTATAGGTAATATTCTACAATATTAATTTACCATTTTTTATTATTAATTAAGCCTTTTTATAGCCGATATGTTTATTTTTAAGTAATTTTACAATTCAAAATAAAAAAAATTCTATACCGATATTGGACAGCACAGAGCTAAAATATTTTACAGGAGACCAGTTTTCTGAATCCTGTAATTTAATTTTAATTTGCCCTTTTTAAGCTTTTCTATTTTTCACTCTACCCGTCCATTTAATTTCCTAAAAATGGGAAGGTTGTATGTTTTTTCTCCCAGTTACTTGTAAAACAGTGCAACAGTGAGTCAATATCGGATTAATTCACTAAAGTAAAAATTACCAAGAAGCCAAAATTGAATATTAAATTTAAGGCCAAAATTGTCAAACTAAACACAGAACTGTCTACTTTAGTTTAACTTGCCTCTCCTCCTGGTACAGACAGAATATACTATTCCCGTAAGCACCAGCACTGTGTAGCATCGTAGCGTTGCCATAGTAAACTATGTGTATTGATACCGTATTTAGAAGATACAAAATAGTTCCACTTAACTGAAAACTGATCTGCTCTTAGCTGCTTTGAAACTTCTTTGAAAGTTCCATAACTACAAAACAGAATAAAAACGTTGTGTTTATGTAGTGATAAATGTCCTTTACTGCACAGCAATCATTGCAAGACTAAGCCAAAACCACATTTTAATTAAAAAAAAAAAACATCATATATGCATTGGTCCAGTAACCACATACAGTAATAATAAACCCAATAACCGCAAGAAAAAAATAGCAAAAAAAACTGCAATCAACATGATGTGTAAACAAAACTCTCTTTGAATTGATTTTCCTGTCAACAGATAAATAATTACATCAAACTCTGATAGGGTGTGCTCACAAAATAATTTTCAAAGAATATTAAATAGCCAACAAGTCATATTGTTCTAGGTCCAAATCAATATTCTTATGAAAATATTATGGAAATAGGACAGAAAGAGAGTTGTGAGTTAGAATTCTAGTAAATATTTGGAAATTCTCCGTCATACCTTGAATAGAATTAGTTGATCGAGATTAAAGTTTAGGGTTTCCATTGTCTTCTTCACAAAACTAAGACTTGGGTGGTAACAGGGCGAAGTTTCTTTCTTTGACTCAGATTATCTAGAGACAATGGTTGTCATTGGATCTCTACGAGGTTGTCTTGGTGGTATGTATCTCACTATAGCCTAACATTAAAGATGCTAGTTTATAGTAAGTATGTTTTCTGGTGAACCCAGATTAGATTAAATAAAACAAATTAAGGGGTCACTCTAAACACCAGGACCACTTCAGTGATTTGCATCAGTCATGGTGGCTAATGAGACAGTGCACGGAATGGAATTTTACCCATCAGCCTGCTTGTGACAATAGTTAGCTGTCATTGCACAGAATTGCTGTAATTGGCTGAGAGTGGTCAGCTGACACTCTCAGACAATGAAGGGAGATCACCGCAGTTTCCAGATTCTGGTACTACGCAAAAGTTAGAAGAGCGTCATCTGACCACCAAGGCGCCTCAGAGCCTGCTGGAGACCCATTACCAGGGAACTGGGCCTAGGTACGCCTCTCATCATTACCACTACAGTATTGGTTATTATGATGGTCAGAGTAACCTTTTAAATGGTCCCATGTATTTCCAATAGTTAAACATTTTATGCTTAAAGGACCACTATAGTGCCAGGAAAACAAACTCGTTTTCCTGGCACTATAGTGCCCTGAGGGTGTTCCCACCCTCATGGCCCCCCTCCCGCCGGGCTGAAGGGGGGGTAAGGGGTTAAACACTTACCTTACTCCAGCGCCGGGCTCTCTCAGTGCTCTGGACTCTCCTCCCTCTTCGGCTGAATGTGCATGCGCGGCAATTCAGTCAGTCCATAGGAAAGCATTTCTCAATGCTTTCCTATGGACGCTGGCGTCTTCTCACTGTGAGAATCACAGTTAAAAGCGCGGAAGCGCCTCTAGCGGCTGTCAGTGAGACAGCGACTAGAGGCTGAATTAACCCATATGTAAACATAGCAGTTTCTCTTCCTAGATGGATCTGGCACCCAGACTGCTTCATTAAGCTGAAGTGGTCTGGGTGCCTATAATGGTCCTTTAATATTGTGACCAAGTAAATGACCACTTTTGATACATTTAGTTATTTTTTTTCCGGTTTTTTTAAGTCGTATATACATATGTTATCTGATCTCTTCTTTCAAGTACTTGCGTGAGCTAGTATAAATAAATATCTAACCAACCGTTATAAAACTGCTAAACATCCTGTGGTTGTTACAACTGTTATGAGCTGTCACTTTATTGAATTTAGTTGCTATAAGTGCCTTGGGAATTGTTACATTTGTGCGGTTAACTTGTCAGTTACTACCAGTAACAGGTAACATCTGCTACCACTGTGGCCGTAGACTACAGAAATCACAATGTACAGTCTGCAAATATTTTTTAAGCAACTTTTGAAATGAACCTAGTTCTGGGTTACCAGTGGTTTTTTCACAAGAAAACCTTGGGGTAAAAGCTTCACAGAATGGGAAACTGTGGTCAGTGAAATAATGAGTACCAGAGTACTTACTTCTTAACACGAATGATGTGTAGCAGAGTACTTACTTCTTAACACAAATGATTAGTACCAGAGTACTTACTTCTTAACACGAATGATGTGTAGCAGAGTACTTACTTCTTAACACGAATGATGTGTAGCAGAGTACTTACTTCTTAACACGAATGATGTGTAGCAGAGTACTTACTTCTTAACACAAATGATTAGTACCAGAGTACTTACTTCTTAACACGAATGATGTGTAGCAGAGTACTTACTTCTTAACACAAATGATGAGTACCAGAGTACTTACTTCTTAAAACAAATGATGAGTACTAGAGTGTTAACTTCTTAATAAATTCCAGTAATAAAAAGCACAATAATACTGAATCATTTTTGTTATATGCAGGCATTGAACAATTTTTAAAGAGACTGAATTTTTGATAGGCAATGAGTCTGTAATATGTTTCATCAACGGCGCCTGCTCTCACTACAGTGTTCGGTGTATTGATCAGTATAGGATTTCATACAGTTGAACAGTGTCAATCCTTGCATTTTCCCCTAGAATAACATCGATATTTTTTACTTTTAATTGCATAATCAGTCTGCTTTAGTGAAATTCTCGTACTCAAATTCTTACTGTCGTTTTCGGAGAACACAGTACCCAGAATCATTTCATGCTCCATTACCACTAAAAAACAAACGAACAAAAAAACTACCTGTAACTAGGTCTTCGCCACAGTAGGGGATGTATATGAATCTACTGACCTTCTATTTAGGGTGACAATTATTACCTCAGCTATTTCACAGAAATCCCTACATGGGGCCTTGCTCTGCCTATTTTACAGCTCTTTTCTCAATTTTCAAGACATTCCCCATGTCAGTAAATAAATCACACAGCTTCATAGCAACAGATAGTATAATGGAATTCAGATGTGTATGCCCCCTGTGTCCTGTATGTCTCTGGCCCACATAAGGACAGATCATTCACATTTCAGTGATCATTCGTAGTCATGAGGTGATAAATACATCTCATAAGCTCCTTATACAGATATTTGCGTCATCACTATCTACCAAGAAAAATAAATGATTTTTTCCAAAACATTTATACAATACTGCTATCATTTTTGCAATTTTTCCTTAAATGCCAAAAACCTAGACTGTAACATTGTCAGGGTTATTCACTAACGAGTGATAAACAACAATTGACCAAGGAATTTTAAATTTTTTTTAATTCTTTATTTTTGTCGTGCACAATAGTAACATACTGCTCTGGTGCGCCACAACAGCGGCATCAGGATAAGTTTAGAAAACATTTGCTATACAGGTTGTGACATATGTCAGTCAGGCACATTTTTACATTATTTGGATTAGTATTTCAACAGTGTAGATTCTCGCTTGAGTAATTATAAAACATCATTAATTGAACTCTGTACAGCTTACAATTTAGCATACAATGTTTAAGACTGGCGTGTGAAACAGCACATTTTGTTTTAAATTGTGGAACAAGTTAGGCTGGCACGTCTATAGCAGCAACAGTAGTGTGGAGCAAATTCACAAGATTATATAGACATGTGTATAAGATGCATTGCTAGATGGGATAGGGTAAAACATAGTAAACTGACAGCATGGTAAAGGCTATTTGTGGATAAAGTAAGGAGTACTCCATGACATGCCTTAGATATGACTATAGAGTGGAACAACAAAAAAGTAAACAATGGTATGTGGGAGAGTTTGTCATGCCTGCTGTTGAGGGTTCCTTAGGCTGTCTATCCTCCACCAGTCTTCCCCAGGTCAGGCCCAACCTACCCGCGTGGCATTCTGCGGCACTGTGGGCACTCAGAGTCCGGCTCAGTGCACCAGACCCCCCCCTCAAGAGTCCATGCCCCGGCCAACTCCTGCACCTCCCTAGCACCGCATATGCTTCCTTGAAGTGTTTGGATCCAGCTGCCCCACTGAGCGCCGGCCACACACTTGGGACTGGGTCTACCTCCTCACGGCGACCAGTATACCGGAAAGGTAGGTGTATCCCCGTCCCACAGGGCTCACAGTGTCGGGAGCAGATCTCCTCTGGGCCGACCCCGAACCCAAAGGCTGGGTCTGTGACTTCTCTCAGTAGCTGGGCGACCAGGGGTCCTTTCGTGTGGCAGCTGCCTTCGGGATCCCCAGAGCAGCGTGCAATTGCTTCCTCCGATTAGTGTAGGCTTCCCTCCTCATCAGCGTCCATGTCTGCTAGCGGGCTGCTTTTCAGACAGCCTTTGCAAGTTCAGGAGACTTGTGTGGCACCAACGCGGGAACCCCCGCCGCTGTGTGAGCTGCACATGCCGGGATAACCCCCGCCGGCTGAGGGGGGGAGCGGGGCCGTGCTCCGAGCCGCGGTAGGGCTCGTGTCCAGGTTTCCTTTGTGAGATTGTTTCCCGTCTTGGCATCGCATTAAGAGTCATCTCGGCAGCCGCGTGTGTTTAGGCTTATGGCGGCTAGTAGGCCGAGGGTAGCTGTTTTAGCTCATCTGGTGTGCAGTGGGTGCCCACCAGATATCGGATTGAAGCTGGGGATATTCTCTGTTAAATGGCGTTAGAATATCAGGCTTTGGGTCGGTCGGTACCATCGTTTTATGTGATTTCCATGGGTTTGGAACTGGAGCCAGTGCAGATGGCTTCCAGTCGGCTTGGCGGCCCGGCCCGCCCTCGAATTTTACATTTTAGGCATCAGAACCAGAGCTGGAAACACAACTGCAGAATTTTTTAATTTTCCGATTTTACCTACTAAGAAATTTTGAATTTCTTGCTCACTTCTCAAATATTTTCAATTTAATCAAAAATCATAAATGTCTTATGCCTTACCAGTCTGCAGATATATATTTAATCAGTTTACTGGTAGTTAAGGTGACATGATCTAAAATTCTGTCCTTCTCTCCTCAGTGATGAACTGCAATGTGCGTTGCATGAACGGAGGCAGCTGTAATGAAGACTCCTGTACTTGCCAGAAAGGATACACTGGAACTCATTGTGGGCAACGTAAGTAATACTATATATTAATATCTAGGCATTAGAGAATATAGTAAATTTGGTAAAATAAAAATATTATTTTGCTTCAGAAACAATAAATGCATTGCATTCTCGGAGGACTCTACTGACCTCTTGTTCTCTTATTTTTGCGGGGCCCTTATCACTTCTTTGCTCTTATTACCCTCATTTCCTATTCTGAATAGTGGTGGGAACAAACTTTTAAAATGCTAAAGAGAACATCAAATCCATCTAATGAGGGCGACAGACACTACTTCTCTCAGGGCCATAAATAACAACTCTCTTACATTGATAGATAAATGTCTGGTTTGCTCAAAGGGTCTCTGTTTATATGTGACTCCCCTTATCCAAAACTCAAAGGACAGTTGAATAGAGGTAGAGACGAGGTGGACCTGATCATGAAGGCTCTTTGATTAGAATTTAATTATATTTATAATGTTAAGAAAAGAGCTATATGGCTGCATGTAAAACTGTAGTGGATCTCTGCTACCCATATAACAGACCAACTGTTTGTGGATTATTATGATGGAACCTACATGCCGAAACAAAAATAAAATGAAGATTAAAGTTGTCTTCTTTGTTATATATGGTTTTAGATGTTGCTGAGAAGCTAAACAACCAATCAAGTACATTATTTTTACAAAATGACCTTGTTTTCTGATTATAGATCTCTCAGACATACTTAGCCTGCTCTTACAGGGTTTCTCATATCACCCTTTGACTTTGCGTTGAGCCTTCAGCTTCCATATAACCTAAAATATAAAAGTGAATACTTCTGTCTTCTAGGGCTGTAATTGGATAACAGTTGGACCTCTTTAAAGTGGTTGTTGTTTCCCACATACATGCTTCTTCTATAGTTTTATAGTGTTGAACAGAGCATGATGTCTGCTTGAGTCAAGAGCTAAGTTCATAATGATAATTGAGCACAGCCCCAACAAGTCAGGGTGCAGAGGTCAACTGCAGGAATAGAGTTTAGCACCTTACCATATTTAAACACCATCTACCACCACTGGGTAATGAGTGTAGGGTATGAGTAATGAAGCACTATCAGGCAGAGAATGGATCAACAGATTGAAACTAGATGGAGTTATGGAAGTTCTTGGGATGGGGGGAATTTAACAATTCCTCTCAGAATTACATTTGACTTTTTACTGAAATGTAAATATCTATTATATATAAACCTGGTACTGCCGATAGCCCCGGGAGAATGGATTTCCCAAGTAAGTGGGTTTATCACATAAGAGTAGGCATTAGGTTGCTAGAGCAGGACCTACCAAAATTGGGGTACATTGATGTTGTGGCAGACTTATGTACGATCATATAGTGTAACTAAATCCCCATTATTTTTGCCCGAGTTAGATGTTATTTTTTTTTTAATATTACATTTTGTGAGCTTTGACGTTAGTGTTTAGTGAGTTTTAGAGTGTTCTGGTTCTTTCACCTCTAATAAAAAACACTGCTGGCTATGGTAACATCATTTTGAACTATTTCCCTTTAACTGTGATGTATATTTTAAAGGATATCCCTCAAAACTCCCAAAGAAGCAATAAAAAAAGACAAACAATAAACAAACGTTAAAAATAAAACAGAGAAAAAAAAAAAATATATATATATATATATACCTATGCACACAGGTTGCAGGAGAATGGAGAGAAGACATAGCTGAGGTTAGGAGATGTAGGGACAAACTGCGAAAGAGGGGAGAGAGATTTAAAGAGACACATATGACTTGAAATGAGAAAGACAAGACCAATTGTTCTTTTGTTAATTGATTTTCAGTTTCCCTGTTTGGGTATGTTATTTTTTGGGGAACATTGTGCCTCTGGAATTAAAACCATGAAAATGTTGGTTTGGCATAAAATCGAACTGCGAACCACATCAAAATTTCAACGTAATCTATAACTGGTTAGAAAAAAGTGGTAAAAGTATTTTGTGTTAGCTACAGAAATGACCCTTTTTTACATTATTATCATAAGCAAATCTTTCTTCCGACTCAGAGTTGATTCACCTGCAACAAAACAAAATTAACTTTACAGAATGCTTCCACATATTTTTCTTTGATTTTTAAATCTACGATTGGCCAGACTTAATTGGTTTTGAACATGGGTCTTGTGGTTTTGTATGGCCGCCAACTCCAGACATTTAGTAATCTGCATCCATATGCTACGATTCCATCCAAGTCTGTCTCCTGCCCTACAATTTTCAAGGTTCATCTTGGCACTTTATCTAGTATGTCAACTTTGGAATCCAGATATTGAGGAAATCATTTGTTAGAAAGTACCACAAAATAATAACGAACTAAGGAAAATTCTCATGGTTACAGACGGCAACGGGATGGGAAATTTTCCATACCATTTTCCCATGCTCAGAAATAATCTGAAGAGGTTTGATTTCTCATATACAAACAGATCTAAAAAAAATGCCGTGTGTTGTTTAACGTAAGGCATATGGTCAGTAACATTAACTGCTCTTTAAAATGTTACAATAATATAGTCTGAAACAGAACCTGATATTCTACATCTCTTATGATCTTTTTTTGCTTGGTTAATATATTTAATGCTGACTGATTTAAATTAAATGTATACGTATTTATTCAGGGAAGTGAAAACGGTTTTGATTTGGCGCATGAATTGCAAATGTTAGGAAAATTTTTCAAATGTAATCCCACTTAACTTTTTAAGTTTTTTTTGGACTATAATTCGCTATTCCACCATTAATTCTCCAAAATGTCCAGATTCTGTATTCACTAAACGGCAAATCTTTCAGATTTTAATGTACCATAATTTACTGATTGAAATTTTAAAAAAAAATTCTGTATCTAAAGAATTTGTTTTGTGATACAATGTAGACAATGTGGAATATTTTCACAAGCTGAATTTGAGGAAATCTTTAAATTATCGGAATAATTCATCAGCAACATTTGCAGCGTTAAAGTAATAATACAAAGTGAATTTCAAATTTTAGGACAAAGGCGAATATGAAGCTAATTTTAAGAAATTTGTCTGTTTTGGCCTTAATTAGGGTCAGGAACACAAACGTGTATTCCTGACCCTATAGACTTTAATCCACCATTTAGGTGGCTTGCCCCCCCCCCCCCCCCCCCCACGTAGCACCCTTAGAAAATGTTAAAATTCTCCTTATTTCCAGCACCACGTGGGTCTGCCGATGCTGGCCCCGCCCTGATCCGCCTCCTTGATGACATCATCAGAATTTACGCTTTTTAGCCAATCCAATGCTTTCTCACAGGGAAAGCATTGGATTGGCTGAAATCGGCAAAGAGGTGGGATGAGGGCTGGGCCAAACACAGTTTTGGCTAATCATCGCCTCCTTTTAGAGATGCATTGAATTAATGCATCTCTATCAGGAAAATTCAGCGTCTCTATGCAGAGCGTGGAGACGCTGAACGGCAGTGCTGTCTACTGTGCAGCACTGACCCAGGAAGCACCTCCAGTGGCCATATGAGGTATGGCCACTTGGAGGTGTCCCTAGAGGGCAATGGAAATGCCTGAAGGCAATGATTATACTCACCAGAACAACTACATTAAGCTGTAGTTGTTCTGGTGACTCTAGTGTCCCTTTAAATTTAAAATTCACTATGAATTCACTTTCAAATTCCACTGTAGTAAATACCCCTTTAAGTTTAAAATGAGAATTGTTGAGAATTCACAGTGAATTCAAATTAAATTTTAGCCGAGTTGTTAACCAGTGAGAATTCAAGGTGAATTCAAGGTGAATTTCTAATTTAAGGCCAGAGCAGCCAAACTGAAAGCTTAGCTGATTTAGAGAATTGTGACAGTTTGGCTATTTTAAACCTTACATTTCACTTTGATTTCTCACTTTATTGAATAACCCTTCAAAATGAAAAGGCAGTTATATGTTTAGGCTATTTTAATCTAAAATGTGAAATTAATTTTAAATCCTACACAGTGTTCAGTGAGTAACAATGTCATATTTGCTGAAACTGATTTTCACTATTTTAGCTAAACAATTTAAAATGATTGTGAGTTCTCTTTAAATTCCTGACAATTCACATTTCGTGAATAATACTCATATGCAGTCTGTAAGGGGCATAATGTGTATCCCTGTGTTAAATCAGTTTTTATGCTTAATTGATTTAAAGGAAAACTAAACAAACTTCAAACTTAATTTTAGACATAACATCACCAAGCCTTTGTCTACTTGTTTATCTGCTATAGTAACCAATAATCTTTCCTAGAAATGACCCAACAAACATTTCATAATAAAGTTTCTTTAACAGTCATTCATACCAGATGGTCTATATCTACATTTGTCATGAAATGTAAATATAAATACTTAATTGCCTGTATACATTGTGAAGTTCAAATATTATGTTTCTGTCTATATAGCTGTCTGTGAAAACGGGTGTCAGAATGGAGGGCGTTGCATCGGTCCCAACAGATGTGCCTGTGTGTACGGCTTTACTGGACCCCAATGTGAAAGAGGTAAGAAGCTGTATTCATGAAAATTCTATGTATTTCCCCTGGCAATGCGTTCCGCCAGTCGGTAATCAATTTGCTTGCACGTTCAGAGTGATCGTCCCAGTTTTTAGAGGCCTGAATTGCCGTCAGTCTCTCTGTCTATCTGTCTGTCAATCTAGAACCGCTATTTGTCACATTGTAATAGAATGGAACCCTTAGTAGGCTATAATGATTCAAATAAATTCAGTCATCTTTTTCTTACAGGCCGAAGCGGTAGCATACTAAAAATGAAGGCATACATCAGAGTCGTTATATCAGGAAGGAAAAAGGCAGATGTTATGGAATAATGCAGATGTTACCTGCAGTGATAACTCACTCTGCCTTCTCCTTCCATCCCTGTTTGCCATTGTACTATACTTTCCTCTCAACGTAATAATCTGTCTTATCCTCCTATTATTCAATTTAAATAGTCTCTCTTCTGGCTCCCAGTCCTTGCAATGCCGTTTTAGTCTTAGAACTAGACTATTGCATTCTGGGAAGGCCCTACAGTGAGCCATTTACCAGTTCCATACTTGCCTAAATACATTTTAACATAAAGGCAATGTTCTCTATTGTCTGACTGCTAATAATATGTTATGGGATTAAGAGACTCCCATTGTAAGGAGTCAAACTATTTTAGAATGGTTTTACCCCGTCCCCACCACAGATGACGGAGAGCTGGAAGCCCTCTGTCTCAGCTAAGCACTGCAGTGCAGGACTTAGCTCATTACTTAGAATGATCACATGGCACTCTCAGCCAATAAACTGGTCCTGAGGGCTAAAGGAAGCTTCTGGATAGGTGCTTCTGGCTTCCTTTTGTCGCTAGTAGAGGCAGGGGAGCAGCGCCATGGTAAGAACTCAAACCATTTTAACGCATTTTGACAATTTACAATGGCATGGGAACAGGGCGCGCCTAGCACAATAACCACTACAGCGAGCTATAATGGCCATCGCAGTGTTTCTTTAACAGTAATTAAAAAAAAAAAATTTGAAGTCCTTCCATATATCTATAGTCCCCTGAATATATCAATTTTCGGTTATTTTATTTTCAAGAACAAGTGTTCCGTTTGCAAGCTGGGGCTTCCACCACTATAGAGGTTTATAGCTCTAGTCTATAGATTCCCATGATACTTTTTAAATTGAGCCTTTCACCACAAAATCAGTTGGGTTCTTTTTAAAGAGTGTTCAAAACTTTGCGTTTTACTACCCATTTTCCTCCTCCGGTGTAGATTTGACTGATGTAGCAGAGTTTTACGAGTCTCCGAAGGCATAAAAGGCATTCCACATTTAGCTTTCTCTATGTCTGTTAATTTGTAATTATGTACAAGGAAGCTATGTCACTAATCCCATATCCAGTGAAAACATTTTCATCATTAATAAATAACAGTAAACGTCTGCTTAGAAAAGTGATGTAGCCTAGAAAACATAAATATTCAGTGTCCTGTATGGTTTTTAGGGAGGCTGACGGGGAGTTGCTGAAATAATATTTCAATAATAATTGTTTATTACATTGCTAATATGACATATGTGATGTCTCATTAGATAGATTTTGTTCTTTCTATTGCCGTTCCAGTTATGTTCAAATATGTCCATGTGTTTACCGTAATATTGGGACATAAATTGTTTTAGAGATCATATAGTATTCCTTCTCTGGCTATATTTCAGACTGCACAATAGCACCAACAAAAAATATATCATATTATCAAATTATCTATTTATATTTATTAGTAACATGTTTGCATTCTTTATGAATGCAGTTTATCCTTAAATGATATGCCTGTGCTCTGTGTCAAATAAAAGCAGGAGTATGTACAATTAAGGACTTGCAGGCTGCTGTTGCATCCTGCAAATATATCCTAAAGTGTA
This sequence comes from Pelobates fuscus, assembly GCF_036172605.1. Lineage (NCBI taxonomy): Eukaryota > Metazoa > Chordata > Amphibia > Anura > Pelobatidae > Pelobates > Pelobates fuscus. The sequence goes on from NC_086321.1 coordinate 354,778,235, forward strand.
CACAGTGTTCCTCGCGCTGTTAAAATGCATCCCTTGAATGTCTTTTAGAGTGTCTTGCTCATGTACATTGTGAAATTTGGGGCCTTTTACAATCACTTAGACAAATGCAGAGAAAATAACTAGGGGCCAAAGGCTACAACGTAGTAGTGCATGGGAAAAGGTAAGTGCACTTCCTGTTTACAAGACCTTTTTCTAAGCTACAACTTGGATCAAATTCTCTCACAATAGGTTGGCACGATGCATGCTTTTTTCACTTACTATTTTGACTCCTGTTACTATTTAAGGCAGACCTGCGTGTTAAACTGTTAACCGGGGGATAATATGCTTTGACGGTGGGAAAGGGGGGGGCTCAAGAAGACATCAGAAAGTTCTTTGTGGGGGTGCTAAAGTAGAGATCTATTACCTGATCTTTTGCATAATGACTTAAGAGGTCTGCTTGGCAAGGTCCTGCAGCACATAGAGTTGGAAAATATTTGGATAAAGTTAGGGATAGGTTTATGGACTGAATATACATTAGGAGTTTGCAAACACTTGGGGTTAACGTTAGGGTTAGAATCACATCTAGAGTTTATTTAGATTTTACATCTAGGGTTAGAGTTAGAATAAGAGTTTGAGTTTTACTAAATAGGTCCCTAACCCTAATTTTAACCCTCACCATATCTCTATATTTATTAACGTCTGCTTTTAACTACCATATGAAGTCCTGTTGCACCGTCTTTCCATTCAGAGTTGGACCTTTTTTAACGGTTTCATTCTAAATTAGAGTTCCAAGCAGCTCAGAGTCCCGGCTGTGAATAGGTGAGTGTCAGCTGACTGCTCACAAATTCTCAGTCTTGGTATGAATTGGTTTGGCTAAGGAATAGTTTAACCTCTGCCTTAGCCATACCTCCAGTTAGGGATGGTCAGGGACCCTCATTCAGTGTTATACAAAGTTTTAACATTGAATGGAGAGACAGTGCCAGAGATATCCAGGAACTATAAACCAATTCAATGGAATGATGATATTGGCTAAGTGTCCCTTTCAGCGAGGGCGAGATTGGATTATCAAACTGCGACACAAGTAACCTAGTTATGGCAGTGTCATAGGTTTAATAGTTACTCATTTTAATTTGAGTTAACTATATTTTTTCATTGTTACTTAACAGCAAAATACAATCTGATATTCTGGAACCGAAAGAGACTATGTGGGATCAAACCATGGTCATAGATGTCTCTTGCCAAGGCCTTTCTCTTCCACATCATCCTTTTTTTAAATTGCAGGCTCTGAAGCACGTTACTTAGGGTCTTCTTGGCAGTGAAAGGGTTGAAAATGAAACTCTCTCTATCCTTGGAAAGGGAACGTACAGAGAAGGAGGGGGGAACACAGATGTCAGGTTGTAGCAATTCATTAAAACAAAAGGACCGTTTGAAAACTGGCCAAAGAAAGCTTGCAGTACATATGTGCGTAGATTAAACAATGTGTGTTTTTGTAGTGTTTGCATGAACACTGCTGTTAAAATTCTGTCCTCCCTCCGCAACCACAACCCCTACGCAAAGAAAAATCTGTAATGTGGTTTTGTCATCAGGATGGGTGAGAGAATGAGGTTTATGGTAAGCCCCTGTAGGAAAAGCAGGGGAAATCATGTGGACTGCACCAGCTTGTGTTTCCCGGTGGAATTTGTGCACTCAGGAAAGTGAGTCAGTGGTCGACAGTATGGGTTTCTCATCTCAAAAAACGAAAATCTTTCATTTGCAGGTTCATGCAAAAATATAAGTGCTTTATGTTTTTTTTTTTTTTGCTCCGTATATTAGTTTGGTGAGAGACAAGACCCCGGCGCCAAATTGCGATACATACAATCTCGCTGCAGATAACATCCACATTATTCCATAAGGTCTGCCCATTTCCTTCCTGATAGAACAGCTCAGACGGCAAAGGCCTTCCTTAATTTTGTGTATGTTAAGGTTTGGGCCCGTAAGAAACAGATGGCTGAAATGATGCATTTGAATCGTTATACCATACAATGGGTTAGATTCCATTTATAGAGAGAATGACGTTAACCCTGGGAACTGAACAGTAGTCCTTCCATTGACATCCATTTAAAAAAATGTCAATTGCTAGAATTAAAATATCAAGCTAAATATTATAACAATATATTTTAATGTATTTCTTTCTCATTTGTTGTTTGGGATGGATGGATGGATGGATGGATGGATAGATAGATAGGTAGCCCCCCCTACAATCTGTGGTGAATGCTGATGCCAGTCTGATCTTTCTCTCCTGTCGCTCCTCTCACACCTCACTCCTCTGTCGATCCTTACACTGGCTTCCTGTACCCTACAGGAATCAATTTAAAATACTAACCCTTACCCATAAAGCCCTAACCAACTCTAGCCCCTCTTACATTTCTTCACTGATTCATAGGTATGCCCCCTCTCGGTCTCTCCGCTCTACTGGTGACCTTCTCCTGTCTGCTGCTCGCACCCTTACTGCAAGACTTCTCACGGGCGGCTCCTTTCCTTTGGAACAGCCTGCCTACCCCTGTCAGACTCTCCCCTAGTCTTTAATCCTTCAATAGATGGACTGATAGACATGCAGACAGATGCAGTAGACAGACAGACAGACAGACAGACACAGTAGATAGATAGATAGATAGATAGATAGATAGATAGATAGATAGATATCCCATATTCTCTAGCATGGTTTGTATAGATGTTTTGAAAGATGTGTTGACTCTCACATAGACAGCCCTAGTAGTGAGATTTTTTTTTTTACAGAGCCCTGGAGAATGTCTTTGAGACTGTACGTGTTCTAAGAGACAAAACAAGCTTGCCAGCTGTGTGTATAGAAGGGTTGTATAGAGCCAAGGAAAACAGAGCGCAAACCACAGGATGGTATCACTTACATGCCACAGAGTGGCTCCTCCAGTCAGTAATGTCTGAGCAGCCACCAATCACAGGCTGCGGAGAGATAGGTGAACTCACTTTATCATAGGACTGCAGAGCAGGAACCTACATACACACACAGCTCCAACTGTCTGTGAAGGCTCTCGAAAAATGATTTAGGGAGCCCCATCATTGTCTGCTGATAAGCAGTACACATAGCAGGGCCAAAAAAAAAAAAAAACATAGGAAAAACAGCACGGCCAAATTGCTATTCTAACATTTTCTGTTTTCCTGGCTAATCATGGCAGCATTTAACATATGGGTTTAGCTCCTCCCTCTAACCCTCAGGACAGGAAACACAAACAATCAAACAATTAAGCCTACCTTCCCCCAGTATATAAGGTACCCCAGTATCCTCCACACCTCAGTCTTTTCCTGTCCTCCTAGCCCTAGGACAGTTTTTTATTTTATTTTTTTTTTCCAGTTTTATCTGGATAATTTTTTTTTTTTTTTGCTCACCTGACCATGTTTGATATGGTCTTGTCCCTGTGGAGGTCAGCCTCCCTCCTCAGGAAGCCCAGGCACATGTAGCCCATTCTCCACGGAGTTGGGAACCCCTGGGAGCCTGGGTGGTTAGTTCCACAGGCTGTGGGAATCCTCTGGCGTCCTGTGTGTGATGCAGACCTCGATCAGACGATCAGCATGAAGGTAAGACGCTCGCGCATGCGCAATGCGTCCGACCGGACTCAGAGTGAATTTTGCCCATATCCAAAATGGCGGTTTCGCGATCTCGCGACCAAGTGAGCATGTGCGATCCTTTAAAGGGGCAGAGCGGGAAATTTGAAATGGCGGTATTTAGACTAAAAAACGCTCGTTTTCTTTCCCTTCAAAGATACAGTGCTCTAGTAGGCTGTTATTAAAGCTCTGCAGGTAAGTGAATTATGGGCTGTGAATACATTATTTTTTTTTATTGTTCTTAGCCCTACAGTCAGTATGGATCCATCATCCCCTTCTGCAAAATCAACGAGATCTGCAATAGGTCATAGGTGAGCAACATTTTTATTTTTATTTTTTCTTCACGTTACTAAAAAGAGTGCATAGAGGGTACAGTCTCATGACTTCTGTGTCTTACAGCCCTCGTGACCGGTCCTGTCCCAGATCCCCATCGAGGAGAAGGGAAAAACCGGCAGCCTGCCCTGGATGTGGAGCAAGGCCTATGGATAACTGCAGGCTCTGCAGAAGATGCTTAGCCATGGTCGCAGGAGAATCTGATCGCCAGAAGTCACCGCAAGCCTCTACCTCCTCAGCCAATGATATGGCTTACTGGATTAAACAAGCGGTGGTGGAGGGAATTGCTGAATCTCACAAGAATAAGAGATCAAGAGGTGAGACCTTCGGCATTGATTCAGATCAGTCTGAAGATGAATACAGACAGCCTTCTGCTTACCTGGATTTAGAGCAAATCTCTTCCAGTGAAGAGGAGTATATGGAACAACCTTGCTCCTTGGACTCCAAAACTATGGAGCATTTGATTATGGCTGTTAGAAGAACATTGGATTTGCCGGAAGAGGCCAAAGAATGTTCAGCTTCTGACAGACACTTTGGTGATTTGCATAAGAAAAGACCTTCCTTCCCAGTTCACAGCTCTATTAAAGAGCTGATGAAGAACGAGTGGAAAATTCCCAGAAAGAGGATTACTAGTCAAGGAAGGCTTTCGAAGTTATATCCGATCAAAGAGGAGGATTCCAGAATGTGGACTACGGTTCCTAAAGTTGATGCTCCTATCATTAAGGTTGCTAAAAGATCTACGCTCCCGATTGATAGCAATGCTTCCCTTAAGGAGCCCATGGATAAAAGGATTGACGCTGATTTATCTAAAGCTTTTATGACAGCAGGTTTAGGTTGCCATCCGGCTGTATCCATGTAGCGGTACTTACCTTATCCGGGGGCCGGACGCGGTCCTCTCTTCAAGCCGCGCGCGGTCCTGCGGCTGCACGAGCCGCGCGCGGCTCGTCCGACTGTTCTGACAGGAAGGCGGGCAGTGACCGCGAGAAGCGGTCACGTGTCCCGTCTGCAGCTAAGAGCGCGCCGCGAATCTCGGGCGCGCTCTTAAAGAGACAGTGGGAGCCTAAATTGCAAAAAGGCTCCCATTGGCTCCTGTCATGCCAATCACCCCATACACTTACCTGTTGGGGGAGTGGAAGTGACAGGAGCCAATCACATTAGTTTGAAGGCTACTTATACTTACCCTTTTCCCTTAGTTCCTTGCCCTATCGTGGTTTCTGCTACAGTTCCCTTTAGTGCTTGTTGTGTTCAGTTGTGTTTCTCCGTATTTGACCTTGGCTTTGTATTCTGACTTCGTTTTCGCTTTATCCTATTCTGTACTGTTTGCCGGCTTGCTGATTCCTGTGTACCAGTCCCCGGCTAGTTTTCGTTTACGCTGTCTCTTTGTGCCCTTGACCTCGGATCGTTCCTGACTCTGTCTTATCCTATTACGTCGAGTCCGGCCACTCTAAGGTCCGGTAGACGTATCTCTCCTCTGTACTGTCATCTGTTAGGGCTGGATCCTGCGTGTAGGGGTATATACTCGTTACAATCCATTTCTGCTTTGTCTAGAGCCATGCGTTCCTGGTTGCTTGACTTGGAGGATGACATCGATAAAGGTGTTAGTAGACGTCAGTTGGCTGAATCCTTAAGAGATATCAAACTCGCCAGTGACTGGCTTTTGGAATCCTCCACTGACCTCATTAGAATTCTTTCTAAGGTTATGGCTCATTCAGTCACCGCTAGAAGGGCGTTTTGGCTGAGTTCCTGGGGGGCAGACCTTTCCTCTAAGAATAATTTATGCTCACTTCCCTTTATGGGGGAAGTGCTTTTTGGAAAACCGCTGGATGAAGCTATTAAAAAAGCGGCCGAGGTTAAACAGGTTATGCTGCCACAAGATAGACGTCCTAAGAGACCTCATTTGGACCGCAGACCTTTCAGGGATCAAGGCTACTTTAGGGAAAGTAAGACCTACAGACCGGGCAGAGAATTCTCGAGGCATTCCAATTGGAAGAGCGGCCAGAATGTAAAATCCTCTAGGGGCAAGACGCAGACTTCTTCCTTTCGCCCCAACAAGCAGTTCTGAAGGTGGCTTACTCCAGGCTCCTCGAGTGGGAGCACGTCTTTCATTCTTTCAGAGGGCCTGGGAAATCATTCCAGATGCTTGGGTGAGATCCATTATCAGCGGAGGTTATCATCTGGAATTCGAAGAATATCCGCCTCCACCAAGGTTTATTTGCACAAGGCTTCCTGCCAACATCCAAAAAAGAGAGATTCTGAATCTTTATGTCTACAATCTGCTTATGGAAAAAGCCATCGTGCCAGTACCCATAAGAGAAAGATTCCAGGGTTATTATTCTCCCCTGTTTTTGGTCAAGAAGCCGGAAGGAAAATGGAGACCTATTCTAGACCTCCACCAGCTCAACCTTTATCTAAGAGTCAGAAGATTTCGCATGGAATCCATTCGCTCCATCATTCCTGTTGTTCATCACCAAGATTGGATGATATCTATAGATCTCAGGGATGCCTATTTTCATGTCCCGATCACGATCGCCCATCAAAGGTTTCTCAAATTTTGTGTCCGGAAAGAACACTTTCAATTTCAGGCCCTTCCGTTTGGTATAAGTACGGCCCCAAGGACCTTCTCGAAGGTTCTGGTCACAATCATTGCCTTGCTCAGAAAAGAAGGTGTAGCGGTGTTCCACTACCTGGACGACATCCTGGTTGTGGCCCCGGACCGAGGATTAATATTTCAACACAGACGACTAGTCCTCGACACTCTCTCTCATTTCGGCTGGCTCATCAATTACGAGAAGAGTCACTTGCATCCTTCAAGAGAACTGATATTCCTGGGAGCAAATTTCAATTCAGACACGGCGATTGTATCCCTCGCACACGACAGAAAGATCGTGCTGCAAGATCGGATAAGGGACTTCAGACTGAAGACTTCAGCCTCGGCAAGAGAGTTTATGAGGCTCCTGGGGACTCTTTCCTCCACAATAGAGCTTGTCAGGTGGGCTCAGTGGAACCTTCGCCCTCTTCAGCAATTTTTTCTGGATAATTTCAGGACCAGCTCAAGGGATTGGGAGATGCTGATTCGCATTCCTTTGGTTCTGAAACAGAAGCTCCTTTGGTGGATGTCGTGGGGAAATATCTCCCGAGGGTTTCCCCTGCGGGAAATAGATTGGGTGGTCATTACGACGGATGCCAGTCTGACAGGTTGGGGGGCGCATTTAGGCAATCAATTTTTTCAAGCAAAATGGCCTCCGAAAACTCAATGCTTACCTTCCAACATCAGAGAACTAAGAGCTACTTTCCTGGCCCTTCTTCATTTTCAACATGTCATCAGGCATTGCTGGGTCAAGTTGAGAGTGGACAACAAAGCAGCTGCTGCCTACATAAACCATCAAGGCGGAACAAGGAGTGTAGCCCTGATGAGAGAAATCGTTCCCATTATGACCTGGGCTCAGAATCATGTGGAGGGCCTGTGTGCCACCTATCTTCCAGGGAGGGAGAATGTATTAGCGGATTTCCTCAGCAGACACCTGATAGAAGCTTCAGAATGGCAACTTTCCAGGAGGATCTTCACCCAGTTGGTCCAGAAGTGGAGTCTTCCCCAAGTGGACCTCATGGCGACCATTCGGAATGCGCAGGTACCATGCTTTGTGTCGAGGAGATACCATCCGAAGGCGGTTGCTCAAGATGCTCTATCCATCAATTGGGGGTTCAATCTGGCTTATGTCTTTCCTCCGATTCCCCTCATACACGCTGTTCTGAGAAAGATCTCCAAGGAACATTGCAAGGTGATAGCGGTCCTTCCCTTCTGGCCTCGTCGCCCTTGGTTTCCCCTGTTACAGAGGTTATCGATGGACCTGCCTTGGGAACTTCCAGTCTCAGAAGACCTGCTGTTTCAGGGACCAGTGTTTCATCCGGAGCCTCACAAATTCAGGCTCCATGCATGGCTATTGAGAGGAAGTCTCTAGTTGAACATGGCCTTTCAGACCAGGTTATCTCAACCCTGTTACGTTCCAGGAATCCTTCTACTTCTTCTACGTACCATAAAGTATGGGAAGCCTTTGCACGATGGGGTAATTCCACGGTTCAAGATTTAAGTTCCCCTTCCGTATCTCAGGTTTTGGGTTTCCTACAAGCAGGCCTGGAGAGAGGCCTTCAACTTAACACGCTTAAAGTGCACTGCTCGGCTCTTTCAGCTCTTTCTGGTGTTCGTTGGGCATTAAATCCTATGGTGATTCGATTCTTCAAAGCAGTCATTAGGATTAAACCTCCTATCAAGGGATTCTCGGCTCCTTGGAATCTGCCTCTGGTTCTGCAGGCCTTGACGGAACATCCCTTCGAACCTATTGATGAAGTCCCTATGCAGGTTCTTTCTCTGAAGACCCTGTTGTTGCTGGCCTTGGTATCTGCTAGGAGAATGTCAGATATTAGAGCACTGTCATCTGAGGAACCGTTCACTACCTTCTTTGATGATAGAGTTGTGCTACGGCCTAGACCGGAGTTCCTTCCTAAGGTTGTTACATCCTTCCACCTGAATCAGGAGATTGTCCTGCCGGGGTATTTTCAGGAGCCATCTTCTCCTGAAGAAGAAAGATGCCATACGCTAGACCTGAGGAGATGTCTTTCCACATATATTGGTCGCTCAGCTAATTGGAGGAAGTCTCCCCAATTGTTTGTGATACCTTGAGGTTCTCGTAAAGGTGAAGCAGCCTCTGTAGCTACCCTTCGTTCCTGGACGGTTCAGGCTATTTCTAGAGCTTACAGAGCGAAACAGGTTCCAGTTCCCTAGGACATCAAGGCACATTCCACAAGGTCCATTGCTACTTCATGGGCTGCAGAGTCAGGAGTTCCTGCAGAGAGCATCTGTAAAGCTGCCAATGGTCATCATTGAGGACCTTTGTACGTCACTACAGAGTGGATGTCTCTTCTCATTTGGATTCAGAGTTTGGCCTGTCGGTCTTGAACTCTTTTAAGCCTTAAGTGGATATTAAACAATTTTTTAGCATGACTTACCCTCCCTGAGTGGTTATTGCTTTGGGAATCCCATATGTTAAATGCTGCCATGATTAGCCAGGAATAGAGAAAATTTATTGATACTTACCGTAATTTTCTTTTCCTGGCTATTATTCATGGCAGCATTTGGTCTCCCACCCTATCTTGGTTTATTTGTCTTGTTACTGGACTGAGGTGTGGAGGATACTGGGGTACCTTATATACTGGGGGAAGGTAGGCTTAATTGTTTGATTGTTTGTGTTTCCTGTCCTGAGGGTTAGAGGGAGGAGCTAAACCCATATGTTAAATGCTGCCATGAATAATAGCCAGGAAAAGAAAATTACGGTAAGTATCAATAAATTTTCTCTAGTATGGTTGTTTGCGTTTCCCTTTATAATTATTTAACAATACATTTATAATTATTTAATAATACACTTTCAAGCTGCCCTGTTCGTGTATGAGTAACTATGTAAACATATGTGGCTGTGAGATGCTGTGTTTTTGCCGGCCTGGTTGTCTGCTATGTCATATTTTATGTTGATTTCACGGTCTAATAAATTATACAATAATGACAGACCTGTTACTAAACAAGCACGAAGCCTATTGCTTCATCCCTTGAACAGCATTTTCCTTCATTGCCCAAACTTTTGGAATTATGACCAGTATTTATCACAAATTTGCTATAGCCGTCTCACAGAAAAGCCACATGACACTTTAGATTATAAAACAAAATTCATTTTTTAAAGTTCATACGTCAGTTGAAAAGAAGTCCTTCGGCTATTTGTAAAGAGATCCAAATTACAACATGCTGTTTTTATTACAATTTTCCAAAGCTCCCAGTTGTCGATTAAAGCACTGATGAGATCGCGTGACGTCGGCAGCCTATCAGATCTGTCATTCGTTGAATAGCTGCCATCTTAAATCGCGCAGGGAAAATGAAAAAGTTGTGTAAACAATGTGATGATGTTGCTATCTCTAAGTAAAAGCAAGGGTTAACTAGAAATCTTACATGCTAAACAGGCAAATGAGGGCAGGAAAAACCAAGAATGGCAAAAAGGAATTTTAGGTCGGAATACAAAGTATACATGTATCACTGTGAAATCTTGATGCCAAAGATTGTATATCTGCATCCATCTTAGGACAAGTATGGTCTTAACATCAATGACCACAATGACTCCCCTCCACTGAGTCCATGCGTGTGTAAAATTTGCCAGGGTTATGTTGGTCCCACAATTTCACTGTATTTACACATACTGATTTCCTGTATCAGTGCATCTTTCAAACCGATGTCAACACAGGCCGCGTTAGACACCATGACAGTTTTATGTTTACACCATAGATTTACTATGACCACTTCCTTCAATGCGTAAATATAGGCCAGATGGTTATTTAAAGCAAGAATTTTTTTTGTACTTTTTAAACTCACTGTCGGTCATGTTTTTGATGTCTTTCGCATGGGAACAATTAAAATGGAGTCTTGTCAAGTACAGAGTCAGTAAAGATTTTAGCCAATTTTCAATTATTTATTATTTTGAGGTAAGAATTTAGACCTCAAGGGGTGGGATCAGCACGGGGACAATTCATGTGCATAGTCAGAAAGGAAATATGTATACTGCCAAGTGGGCTACCCTACAAGAGCTGACCGTAGTCTTAGCTCTTCTGAGGCATGTTTATATCGGCAGAAATGTCCTGAAATAGCCTGGCAAAGCCCTAAGCTAATTTCGCATACTGTACTGTTTGGGACCGTTTTTTTTAGCCTGGCGTAGGAGGACCGGGGTCCAAAATTGAGACTGACCTGACACTTTCAAGACTTTTGGGAGATATAACATAAATATATAGGGTTATTTACTAAAAAGAGCATTCAAAGTGAATTTAAAATGTAAGGTCAATTCAGCAACGTTGGTCTTAAATTTAAAGGTCACTTTGAATTCTCACAATAGTGAATAACTCTGATAGAAACTTAGAAACATAGAATGTGACGGCAGATAAGAAACATTCGTCCCATCTAGTCTGCCCAATTTTCTAAATACTTTCATTAGTCCCTGGCGTTATAGCTAGAATAGCCTTATGCCTATCCCACGCATGCTTAAACTCCTTTTACTGTGTTAACCTCTACCACTACAGCTGAAAGGCTATGCCATGCATCCACTACCCTCTCAGTAAAGTAATACTTCCTGATGTTATGTTTAAACCTTTGCACCTCTACTTTAAGACTATGTCCTATTTTTGTGAACAAACAGAACAAAGGATACAGGTAGCACCAAAATAAGTACAATATTGTGGTAAGTAATCAAAAAAGGCACCAAGAAAAAGATAAAAAAAAATTCCTTTTGAGGTCATAAAAGTCTTCAAATGTTGTTTCCGGAGTGGTATCACACATCAATGGCATATACAAAAGAGAGAATAGGAGACCAATAGTGCAGTATTGTAAGTCTATGGACTATAGACAACTTAGAACTAAAAATTGCCAACTCACGTTTTTTTAGAGCTATAACCAGCTCTCTGTAAAACAGCTTACAGTGGTATTTCAACTCCCCACTTGTAGGATATTCCTCAAACGGTAGTTGTAGTGTAGTTTGCATGCATTTAAAGAAAAAGAAGGCCCATAGTGCTCTCCATGTTTGCAAATAAGTTGTAGGAAAATGAAATATACTTACAATTTTCGGAGCAGACAAACCGCTCTATGGTAACAGCGTGGGTGGAACAATCCCCACCTAGGATACTTTTGATGATGGATCTGATGTGTATGGAAAATAGGAAATATACATTCTCCTCTTTTTGTTGTAGTTTTCCTTTTTGTAAAAAAATATATATATACTCCCCTCCTTTACTGTGTTGATTCCCTTTATGTATTTAAATGTTTCTATCATACCCCCCCTGTCTCGTCTTTTCTCCATAGATTGTTTTAAACATGTTAGGGCACTTTCTGACAACTACTCCCATGATGCTCAGTTAAAGGATAATTGAGGCTAAATGAATATAAATTACAGGCATCTGCAACTAACTATATTAGCCATTACTGCTTTAGCAGCAACATGTTCCAGTGTTCTTTAACATTCACACTACATTGTACATAGATACAGTATATGTTGGATGCTTTCTTAAGAAAGATAATGATTGAAGTGTTCCGTTTTTCATTTAGTGACAGAGCTTACCCACTCTAGCAATCATGTTAGAAGGGGAAAAACAGTATTATCAACTCATGTTTTAAGGGAGATTTACTAAAGGCGAGTAACATGAAAAGTGAATTGAAAATTATAGCGATTGTAAAAGTTATCATGTGGAGTTTATCCACTAAGCTGCAAATTTCAGAGAAACATTCTACAAGCCAACACTCTCAGTAAAAATATGATCAAGCATCATTTTCTAAAAAGAAAAAACTAATTTGAATTTGATTCTCCATAAAAAAACGCAGAACACAGAGTTACGATATATCTTAGTTTTCTAACTCTTGAAGACCAAACATAACTCTTAGTGACCGATAACATATCATCTACGCCTTGATATAATGGGATTTGCCGGTGAAAGGATGAATTAAAACGCATAATCTGGCAAAAACATGTAATACATACAATCTGTGGGCACGGAAAGTATGCAAATTCAATGTAGATAAAACACGTAATCAGTCACTACCAAGCTTTTACAGTATAACTTCCATAAAAAAAGGGTCGACTTTTGCTGTGCTATAATTTGATTTATTTCTTCCTTTGTGGCCATGTTAGGTTTCAATTTAAGTCAGTAGGGGGTTCTCTGTGATGAATTAAATTCCCAGACTGTGAGACAGTTGGAGTTATGCCCATTAGGTATTTATTGCGGCATTTGCTTATTATTAATGTAAACCTAGCCCAGCCCTTCTTTAGTGGGAAAAAAAAAAAGAAATCAGAAAATGTTATAATTTAAATGTTTTCGTCCAAATGTTCTGCAGTGTTTATGCATAAAAAAGGGGGTTTTGGAATTACTGGCCACAGATGTTTTTAGCACGTTCTCGATGGCTGGATGGATATCATTAATGCTTATTGATCTGTAGTTAAAGTAAATAACTCTCAGTGTATTTATTTTGCACTGCAGAACAAAGATCCCGATAATTCCTGGTATGTCATTCAACGCTCTGCTAAACCTTGCATCTGATTTCAATCAGTTGCAGATTACACTCATTCCACGAGGCTCTTTCAAAGAGCAACCTTTGTGTAAAGCCATTATATGAAATAAAATATTCACCAATGTGATAGATGTCCATAGATTCACGATAGGTCTCTAACATGAATAGCGTCTCCTGTCCTGCTACTAATTTGTGCAATTTACACAACTCTGGGTCGGAGGCTATGTACTTTGCACTAAACAATGTGTTATGATGAGTTGACTTGAAGTATTCCAACTGGGCTGATATTTTTCTCTTCATATTAAGAGGGAAACTTTGTCTAAAAACGTACAGGTATATTTTTAAACCATGTAATTAACCGTTTACTAAATGTGCACAAATACTTCCTAATATTATTTCTGGTTTGGAGAAGAATTTTATCTTCAAGTCTGTGGAACAGTGATTGGCACTAGGTTTGCCCCCAGCTACACCAATGTTTTTATGTCCCATTGGGAAACACTTTTTATATATGGTCATGGTGATTGGGGGTCAAACCTGGAGGATACATAGACGATATATTTTTTATTTGGAAGGGGAGAAGAGGCCTCTCTTAATGAGTTTTGAAAGATTTTAAACTCAAACGACTGGGGAATTTCCCTAACTAGTGAATACAGTAAATCTTCCATTCATTTTTTCAATATAAACATGAGAATGTCTCTATTAGTGAACAATAAGAGTTTATTATTATTTTGTTATATTTATTATGTGATGCTTCTTTTTTGGTATATTTTTCATTATATGTGTTTTAACACTAATACTGTTAAAGGTTAGAGACATTGCCAATTTCTCACTTATATGTGATGCAATGTTAGTTCCCATACTCAGAATGGAGGTTGTCGACACGATAGGAAGTGGCGTGAGACAATATCCCATTTCATCACTTCCGGTCAAAATAGGAGAGGTATATGCCCACAAGTAAGATGGCGGAGTGGGTATCGGAGGTGGCATGATTCGGGACGTCACGTAACTTCCGAACACTCCAATGATATACTAATAATAAAAAACAGATGTAAGAACTGACCTATGTTCCAGCTTACAATTGGTGGAAGGCTAGTAGAATGGACAAATAGGATTCAAAACCGGGGATATTTAAAATCAGCTGGAATGAACAGGAAATATATGTTGATTGAGAAATTATTTTGTGACGAAAAGCCTGGATTTGGACAACCATAGATAATTTTTATGTATGTTTTTCGCATATATTTTTTCTTTACATTTGTTAATGTTTTTATTTGTAAAGTTAATAAATATATTTAGGTCTGATTTGGCTTTATATACTACCTGCTGCTATAGAAGTGGTGGTGCCCCCTCTATAGGTACTCAAGTGAATATACTCAGAGCCAGGTGTTAGTGGGCAAAATAATTTAAAGTCTATTTACATGTATAGACTAGGCATAGGCAATCTTTGGCACTGCAGATGTGTTGGACTACACCTCCCATAATGCTTTGCCAGGCCTATGGGTGTCAGAGCATTATGGGGGATGTAGTCCAAAACATCTGGAGTGCCACAGATTGCCTATCCCTGGTATAGAGCAGAGAGTTTTTTCTCGCTTTTATTCAATATCTTGAGGATACCATCTTTGGATACAAAAAGGTGCAGTATGACCATACGACACTACTGCTGATGTGATTTGAGCCTGTCACCTAGAGGCTCTTATCCATGTATATTGACACATTTGTGTTATACATTTGATATAGACCTTTTATATCGATTTACACTATATGGTTTTTCCTTTCTTCTCTTTTATGTATCTATTCATCGTTTGAGCCTAATATATATTTTAGGATAAGTGTATACCCGATATTTTATTCTGTAGCGCTCCACTCCTATAGCTAGTATAGATTTGAGTGTTCATATCAAATCTCACTAGTTTATTTTTGTGCAAAAAATTTCCTAAACCCTAACATTTTTTAGAGTGGATATCAAAATGTCCTCCTAAACAAGTGATAAAATAACTTTTTGCTATTTTTGCGAGTCTTTTTATACCGTGACCCTGTGAGGCCCTTTCTGGAGTGAGCCTTTTACAGCAGTACTTCCTGTAACAACAATAGCACCCAGTTCATTTTTCTACCATTCCATCCATATTCCTAACAGATAGAAACATAATTGTATGGAACGGATCAAGGAGCACTTAGCTTGGAGAAGTGCCTCTCAAAACAGAGAAAGTACCATGTGAACATTTTCCATGACAAAGTTTGTATACCTTGAACATAATGACCTATTGTTTTTAACCGTATGATGTAGCCATAAAACATGCGTGGCATTCTGTGATTTTGGCAACTCATTTCATATTTGGATAATAAATTGTAAAAATATCGTAATTCTCATTTACATCAAAATAATTTATGCAGCTAAAAAGCTGTGGCTGAGGAACAAGAAGTTGCACAACGTTGAGACAGCAGCATGTGCAAAATATCTGAAAAAAATATACGTTAACTGTGTTCCAGTTCCCCACTGAAAAACAAAAAGGTTGTTGATTAAAAAAACAAGATGACATTACAGCTGGGAGACCATGTTACTAAAATCTGTACGAATTTGGTCACGCACTTTATGTCTGAACTTATATTGACGCCAGTCCTCCATTCCATTTTGCTTAGCTGATTTTTTGGAGAGAGATCATGGGACATTTTTGTTGGAAACAAAATAATAACACTGAGAATAAAAACAGATATCATAAGCATATTTTATGCATATGTACGTAAAACTTAAAATATGTCATATTTTTTTAACATTAAATTTCCTTACCCTTACATGTGTAAGGGTTGTCTACGGTAATAGGCAATACTTTATTGTGATGTCTCGTGAGTTTTGTATCCCTAAGGCCGAAATTGGCCCTTGCCGAGACGGCATACACTAAAATTGTTGATAAACCTCAGATTCCTTGGCATGTACTGCTGCTGCTTGATAAACTGGGCATATAGGCCCTATCCAACTGCAGTGGTTTAACAACGCGAAAACAAGTATATACATTGTAAAGTCCAGGAGCACCAAGATGTGGTGGTTCCAAAGCAAAATGCATGAACTAAAATGATAGTTACCAAGCCCTGGTACTACATAGCTGGACTGTTATCATTATTGCCAAATTCTTGTATAGTTTACAAGACCAAAACATAATTTCCCCCCAGGAACCTGGCTTGTACGTGAATTAGCCTGACATGATACCTTGCTCTGTGTACTTAGAGACATGGCCAGATTAACATAGGGGCAGTTGGAGCTGAAGCTTCAACTTCCAAGCCAATGCATTGCAGTAGGCCCAAGCTGCTTGATTTGTCTTTGCAAGTTGCTGTGTGGAAATGTTGGACAACACATATTTATAGCATGTGTCCAAGGCACAGATATCGTTCTTGGCCTGGCTGAATATCATGGAAACTCAGTCCATAAAACATAAAGTCCCAAAGGTAGCTTTGGCACTGTATATACTAATTTCTAATCTAATATATCCCCTTATTCATGACTGGAGGGGTGCAAATGTACCTGGTCAGATTGCATAATAGTGGGCATTCTCTTATGCATGGCTCATTGGATTAATGTACCAGATGTTCTAAAGGATGGGATTTGGCCAATTTAATCCTTGCTCTCCCGCGGAAATTGTCTGTGACTCGGCAAGCTTGTGAATTATGATTTTCTAAGTTTGTAATGTCTAGTTTATACTAGTGGGGATAGTTTCATGCATAGTTGCAGATGGAGATCAGGTGCATGGAAAAAAAAAAAAAACATTTAAAATTTGTATTTAGGCCTAGCATAATTTTCATCCCCAGGCCAGGGCCCATGAGCCCATAATCCAGCAATGATTGGATATAAGTGTTACGTCATTCTTGTTTCCAAATGAAGATAAAACACACATTTGGAATTTATGTAATCTACCGGTATATATATTATCATGCCTCTCAACCATCCCAATTTTGTGAGATGTGAATGTTCAATTCATGGAGCGAATAGACTATCCCATATATATGCATGGAAAAATGATGAATATTGTGCTTTCTAAATCTAACTCTACGAAGACAAGAATATATGTTCTTCTGACTGAATGCAGAGCTTTTCCATTTTAATTAAAAGAGGGGGCATTTTCTTTGTAGAATGTAGTGGTTTTCATGGTAATACAATTTCCTGTGATTATATCCTACACAAAGGCCAAAAAATTCTACACACTCTAGGTATCACCCAACCATAATTTAGTTCAGATAATCTTATCGTGTCTTTCGAGACTGTCATATCCATATCGGAGCTGCAGGCTCCTGCAAATACCCATATACACGCTATGCGATAAATCTACACTGACATAACCGAGACTACACATAAAATGCCATGCTGATACCATCAGTGGTTTAATCTCCGCATTCCCATGCAGACTACAACAAATTTACTGAGAAAAAAAAAAGTGGACACATTTTTTCACACTTAATTGTATCCAGCCCAGACATTCACACACGCAGATAACTTCCGCTCAGCCGTATTTACCCATACCGGTCACTCAGAGCCACTCAGACAATCAGAGCCCGAATTTCACACAGACACTAACAAAACACATATGGTTTGACCCTGCAATTTAATTAAGTGTATTACGCAGTCAAAATATTAAAGAGACGTTAAAGTTTTTTTTTATTTAACCTTGTCTTCTGTGATAGCTGGACATCGAATCTCCAATACAGACAACTCTGTTATGCAATGTCACAGCTTTTTGCCCTGCGTACTCATTCTCGTTTGAGGTTGTCTTGCTTTGGTCAATCGTTCAGCACAGCTGGCTTTAGGCATTTGCGCCACAATTTCGTTATTGGCAATTGATTCTCTAAGCGAGGTCCTTCGACTCTTGCCATTTTCCAACGTGCATTTTTAGTTTGCGTTGTGATCACATTGTTTGTTATATTTATACTTTTTACAACAACACCTCTTTTTTTTCCCCTTCCATTTCCATTAAATGCACATGACCCAGCCTAAATGACAGGGAAAGTCGAATCACAAGTTTAAATTAACATTCGATATCACAGAATGATGTGTAGAAAACATTCCATGGGGTGATCATGTGATTTGTAGTGCAGTTTAAGGTTAATGACACAATCTTTTTTTGAAGTTCAAATTCACTGTAAGACAAAAAAAAAGGGAATGAAGTTTAGAGTGCTGTACATTTGTGTATATGTAGCCGTTCCATATTATAATATGTACAGCTCATACACAAAGATATTGTGGTATAGTTGTACAGTTAAGGAGGTAAGTAGACTGTAGTATTTATGTATACACATCCAGTGTAAGCAGGTGTTTATGTTAGTACTGTATGGACCTACTTCGTTGGTGTGAAAAGATCATACCATATGGGCTAGTGATGTCATTTAGTGGGCAAGAACGCTGAATATTACTACTGTTTTTCTAAGTGTTCACTTTCGTTAGCAGTTGATTCAGGGGACATGAGAGTTTCCTAAAGCTTTGGAAATATTTCATTTTAGTACAGAAACCCCATATGCATGTGTTTAACTGCAATCATCTCTAGGAGCCTGGAGTTAGATTCCAATTGTTGTGGTTTCTGATGAGGCCAGGAACATTCTGCAGAATCTATAATGGGCAGGGAGCTAGGTGACTGGTAAACAACGAAAAGCTACACAATGTAATTCATTTGTTTATTAAAGGGGCACTCTGGACCCTCTAAAGCACGTTAGCTTGCTGAAATGCTTTATGAGTGAATTGTCTGTCCACATTTTTTATTTTACAAAAAGTGCATACTTCAATAGAAATTGTCACTTTTATAAATCAACCTTGCTACACCCCCGTGGGCTTTTAAGCAGACAGCAGGTCCTTTTACTTCCTGTTTGTTTAGCTCAGTAAAGCTAGACTCAAGAGGCACCAATTGCTCACAGCATCTGCCTTGCAAAGACTTCTCATTGAGTTGCATTGGGAAGTCTGTCATTGGACAGCCACAGAAAGTCCTGGCGGGGCTAGAAGGGGAGGGCTTGCAAAGGCTGTTTTTAGATCTACGCCAAATTTAAAAAATGTTTGGGCATATCTTCCAAACAGCGATTTTTTTTAAATTCTTTTGGACAGTGGAGTGTCCCTTTAAGTTTTTAAAGCTAAAAGATGATGCATAAGCACTAAAACTAAACCAAGACATAAACACGATAATGAATTCCTAACAATTGGACCTGTACCTCTCTGCACGATGAGATAATTTTGGTGCAAAGGATTGTCTGCTTTGCAATTAATGGCAAATATTTAGAGAATTTGTTTATAGGACTCGATTTTACACAGCAATTTAAAACGGACATGTCATCTACAATATAAATTTTGGGTTTGGTGGAGGGTTAAATGGGAAACATTACTTCTCTTATTTATTATTTTATTTTATCTTACAAGCTATTGACAGTGACATCATTATTCTTCTCTGAGCTTAAAACGTGTATTATTTAACCACATACGGTAAATTCCATGGTTGCGACCAGCGTCATTCCAACATAACTTATTATGGATTCCAATAGTTTGATATATGTTCAGGGGTGGGGGTGCCGATGTGGAATTATACTGCTCTTGCGTCCGGTGTATTTTACTGCCTAATTAATACTGCCAGGGGATTTGTTAGGCTGGTGAACTGATAGCAAGCAAAGCACTTCAAAAAAAAAAAAAATCTCTTCTGTTTTCTCCTGGGCTTTTCCTGCTTAGACTAATTCCTTTCCGTGGGGTTCTTATGAGACAGGAGGAACTGCGTTACTAGACGTATGGCAAACGAAATGTCTAACAGCCACTTAAAATTCCTTTCTCTTGATTTAAGAAAAATAAAATACATATACGAGACATACCATTTATATGCATTTATTTCTTTTCCTATTGCTTGAGTTAAAGCTGTTTTTCTTGGCTCAAATCCATGTGTTAGAGAACGAGAGAGAGAAAGAGAGAGGGGGGAGGTCCGTGTTAAAGAAACAGTAACAAGAGCATACTAACTGGCATTATTTTATAACTCTTTGCTCCATTTTCTGTCATTTTTTAACAGATACTTAGAACTATCTGTTCTTAGAATGTTGCATTAGTTATTTTTTATTTCTTAGTATCAGCCTATAGATCCTAGATACGGTTCCATATACCTACTTCACGTTCTCGTATCATATAATATTATCTACTCGCGTTACTTGGTTTTATAAATGTTCATAAAACTACTGAAATTTGTTTGGTACTTTCTTTATTCATTCTGTTACACTAGTGATTTTATTTAGATTTTCTCATCATTGACATGATATCATTTGATATTGTTTATATTTTCTTATGGTGGTAACAGGTTATTTTGCATTTTTTTCCCCAGATTACCGTACAGGACCCTGCTTTACACAAATCAGCAACCAGATGTGCCAAGGTCAACTTAGTGGAATTGTTTGTACAAAGACCCTGTGCTGTGCCACCATTGGCCGAGCCTGGGGACATCCATGTGAAATGTGCCCGGCTCAACCACATCCATGTCGCAGAGGGTTCATTCCAAATATCCGTACTGGAGCCTGCCAAGGTATACTCTAAATTTGAGATTACTGCATATAGTTACAAAGCTAAAAAAGTGACTAGCATCCATCAAGTTCAACCTTCCTCACATTAGTTTTTTGCTGTTGATCCAAAAGAAGGCAAAAAAAAACCAGTTTGAAGCATTTCCAATTTTGCAACAAACTAGGACAAAAAAATCCATCTTAACCCCAGAATGGCAGTCAGATTAATCCTTGGATCAAGCAGCTATCACCCTACATTGAAAAATTATATCCTTGAATATTCTGTTTTTGCAAGTATGCATCTAGTTGCTGTTTGAACATCGGTATGGACTCTGATAAAACCACTTCTTCAGGCAGAGAATATTGTCTGATTACTTTAAATTGCAGTATCTAGTCCTTGCCTTACGCATTATTCATGCATTTAATACATTTTTAAAACCACTTAACAATTTCCCTTTCACGGCCATACAATTCTATCACAATCAATTCTTCTTTCCCTTTAGATTTGTCATATATCTCCATACATTCCCGTACTTTAACTCTTTTTATTAGCCTTCCAACCAAAGAGGGCAAAAACGGCCGCCCCCACATAGTCAGTAAAACACCCAAGAGATTTACTGAAAAGTTATTAACTTTTATGTATTCACAGCAAATATTGCATCCTAGTAATCTTTTATTTTCATTAATAAATACAATAGGGTAATATAAACTGTAATATCTCTCATTAGATAGTTATTTGATGATAGTGGATTTTTTTTTGGACAGTTAAAGGTATGTGGAGACATACAATAAAAACGTTAGAAAAATTCAGAAAGACAACAACTGTAGGCAGTGCCGTTATCAGTATTAAAATCAGATTCTGTTCGCTATTTCATCCCGGAGGCTGCAGATTCCGTCTAACTATGAGTGATAGGAGTGGTCATCCACGGCAGTTGGGTGCTTTTCCTGTTGTAGTTACAATGGAACCTTGTAGAAAACAGAAACACCTGATTGCTTGTTTGCCAGACACTAAACAAGGGTTGGAGGACATGGCTTTGATTATGGTGAAATAAGTAAGAGATTAGTTAACAGAGCTATTTGTCTTGATTCTCTAGGGCAGTCTCATTTCTTTTTGTAAATCTCTATATATCCATGTGAAACCACAGACCTTAAGGCTTCTCTTGGAAAATATGTGGAGTTAATTGCTCTGCTAATCACTGTAAATTGAGTCTTGTTTAGAGTTCTCTTTTCCCCCCTGCTAGGCGTCAGGAACTAGTCAATAACCACATGAGCTCAGCTCAGTGGGGCTACATTTAAGCGATTGAAGTCAGGTTATTAGGATATTATTAACCCATAGGTGGCTGTTTGTTTTACTCCAAATGCTGCCAATGCATTCCGTAAGGTGGTGTTAAGAAGAACGATGAAATGGTCAAGCATCTGGATTCTATTAACTGCTGTAAACAATCCAGTAGTTTTTCTATCCCCCCCCCCCCCACCCACCCCACAACATACCCAAACACTAGAATACAATCTTCGATTCACAAGACAGCGGTAACATTTTAATAGAATAATGTAAGCCAGACTAGAGAGAGACAGGGCAAAGAATACTTTTGTTCAGAAAAGATCAATAATCATGGCTGTTACCATGCAAAAAAAGTAAATTGGAAGATCTACTGAAAAAGAATTTCAGTGTGCAAACAATACTGCATCGCTTGTAAGGATGGGCATACAAATCAGAAATGGAGTGGAGAAATGGAAGTTACATTTGTTAGCAATTTAAGATTGTCTGCAATCTATACAGTCAGATTTTCCTAATTCATTGGAGTTGCAATTTGTACAGAAAATTACAAAGCGATGTGGTTCAGAAATACATAAACACTGAAGTTTTTAAGTACAGCAAGGCAGAACCATTTCCAATCTGGAAAAATAAGCACACAAGGGGCGTAATCTAATTTTTGGTGTAATTCTGTGCTGTAAGGATTTGTTTAATTGGTTAGAGGAAATCAAGCCCAATGTTACAGAGGCAAGCCTGTCTAGTGTTCCCCCATCTAACTTACCACTACCTGCCTGTGGATTCTTTTTTCAAGTGTTTAAAATATGTTCTATAATCTGTTATACAGAATTCAAATGCAAACATTGGAAATCAAGTGATTAATCAGCCAAAATCCTGAAGCATATACATTATTGTGTAGTACAGGGCAGCACTTTTCCTTTACTTATCATCAACACGAAGAAGTGACATGTCTAGGAAAACAGGACAGATTTGGCAATCCTAACTAGCGAGGCATTCAAAGTTACTCACCAATTACAAAATGGCAGGGTGGAATTCTAACTTGCCAATGGCTAGTTGCAAGTGCAAATTGTGAGCCAGCAAAACAACATCTAATCTAACTTCTAAACTTATTGTAATAAACTCTTCAGCGCTAAGACTTCCCACGCTGGTTCTTATTCTCTGTTACCTAAGGCGATCATTAGGACCTAGTAGGGAAGGTGTAGGGAGTGAGGTGGGCTGTAGGCAGTTCTACTGAATGATGAGTTTAGCACAATGTTGCTTTTGGATGGTATTGTGTTTTATAATCTGTCACAGAATAAATTCTTCAATGAGTTGTTTTTGATTTTTACATGATTCATCTGCACGGGTGGTCTTCTACAGAATAAAAATAACATTCAATTAAACCATGGTAGGAACTATGTTTTATGACAGCTTACAACAATCAGGATCATCATAAATAACCCCGAGTTCTGTTTTATAATGAGATTCATTTTTTTGAGCATTCAAGAACACGGATTACCACTAAACAAATGTCTCAATCTATTTCAAAGAATTAAAAGGACAGACAAATTTTATTTTTAAGGATGCGTTAACTGGATATATATCTCAGTATTTCTGTATATGTATTTTATGCATGTGTGTGTTTATATACATATATTACATATATAATTTGTAGCCATTATTTAGCAAAAAATTTAATTAGCGACATGTCATAGATACCTCCAACAAAGCACTGCAAGAGGGAAAAAGCTACCTCAAATTCTTAGCTCCTAGAGCAAGGGTGCCCAAAAGGTAGATCCCCAGATGTAGAACTACCACTCCCATGATTCTTTGTCATTCTAAAGGCATGCAAAGCATCAAGAGAGTTGTAGTTGCTAAACATCTGGGGTCCTGGGGATGTACCTTTTGAGCACCCTTGGCCTACAGCATCCGCCCCTATTCTCCCATTCTAAAGGCAGATCCCCAGATGTTACAAAACATCTGGGGATCTACATTTTGTGCACCCTTGGCCTAGAGCATTTGCCCCAAGCCCTCTTTCTTATTTGGACCTAAAAACGCAGAGTAGTATCAATCATGAGTCTTTAAATGATTATTGTTTTGTAATTTTTTTTTCTTTCATTAATTTCATAAACGTAATATTTTGGATTGATTAATGTACACGCAGCAGTTATATAAATTGCATTTTACGCGTGCAGCTATTTTCCCTTTTTTTTCTACTGGAATCAATATTAACACACTATAGAAGTAGGACCCTCGTTAACTAGAAGAGAGTGAAGATCCCACACCAGACACAGCAGCTGGCGTGCGGCCATAATAAAACCATGTTAATTTTTGCAGCTAATGAGTACACGCTGCATTAATTTTCTAGCGGAAGGTTGCATACAGAGGACTCTTTATCCGTCCATCGGCTTTGCCAGGCTTTGGCAGGGGATGGAATGTACTGCCTAATCCCTCTGGTGTTCTCCACATCTGGATACATTCAGTCATTGCAAATGCACAGGTTCTGAGATCCTATACAAATACTGTAAAGTAACTGCATTTTTAAAGCTCCTAGCTATTTTGATCCTGTCTTTCTACCCTGGGTTTGTATGTTAGTCAAAAGGAAGATTTAATTTGCATCACTTATGTCTGGGAAGAATAGTGACAGTTTTAGGTAATCTGACAGCCATCAAGTTTATGGATTTCAAATTTTAGGTCGTCTTATATATACGTCAAAGTGTACTATCTTGTCTTTGTAGTGTTATGATTAGAGGGATTCAACAGAAGTATGATCTAGCATCAAGAGGACAGTAGGACAAACAGATTGAAAGTCTTCTTTGGCAGCCTAAGGCTATCTTCTGTATATTTTTCTGAAAAGATTGTCCTTTACTGATGCACTTCAAGATGTTTTGCATAAATCCAATTCTCGAACCCCATAGTGGGCATACGTTGTTGCCTTTAAGGTCCACAAGAAGCACTGGATGATAAATCACTTATTTTAGAGACATAGTTCATTTAAGCCAGAGAGCTCAGATTTTCATTCCCCAGATGTTAATGGCTTACAAGAATTCTTGACTGCAGTAGATGGCCATAATATCATGGGGGTTGGAGTTCAGCAACATCTGGGGGAGAGGGGTAAAATGTAAGATGCTTGCTTTAGGTAATGATATTGTGGCCATTCAAACATTATTCTTGTTTAACCCCTTAAGGACACATGACATGTGTGACATGTCATGATTCCCTTTTATTCCAGAAGTTTGGTCCTTAAGGGGTTAATATTTTGAATAAGAATTACATGATTGTTAATGAGGTTACTTTTTTTTTCAATGTTTTGAATTTACACTGTTGAATATTATGTTATATATACATATGTATTCTGTCCATCGCTATATATAGTCTATGATCAGTCACTCATGTCACCATTTCAAGCCTGACCTTCTTTTGATACTGTGTTTGAGGTCCGTATTTGCGTTCTAAAACCATTACATTTTCTTTGGACATTGTTTGCCAAGTCCGATAACAAAATTAGATTGAAAGTTGTTTAGTCTCCATTGAGTTAGTTTTGCGCTTCCTCTGGATCAAAGCACAAATGTGAAGAAATGTAAAGATAATGGGTAACTAATGATGTTGCAAATTTTTCTCTGTCCTGCATTTCAGATGTCGATGAATGCCAAGCTATTCCGGGTCTGTGCCAAGGGGGCAACTGTATCAACACTGTAGGATCCTATGAATGTAAATGTCCAGCTGGGCACAAACAAAGTGAGACCTCCCAGAAGTGTGAAGGTAAGACTCGCATCCTTAAAATGACCATCTGGTGACACATCTGTGGACACATGGCAATTATTATTCCTATTTGTATCTTCAAAAGAAATCTAGCTTCATATAAAACAGACAAACAAAATAAAACAACAACAACAACAAAAACACTCAAAAATGTGGAACAATAATAGTGTATCAAATATTCAAAATGCACGTTTTGAAGACTTTTGATTTTTGTAAATGCATCCTAAAAAACCTATCTGTAAAGTCAGTGCGTGTCTATCTCTAAACTTGGCATAGCATAAATATACCTTCCTGGTTTGAAGTTTGATCCCTAGGCCCATCAGTTTTGGCTCTTAGAAACTGCTTTTCCCATTTGATGAGTGGAGGCTCTGAGCAGCTTAATGACTTTGGCTGCTACTTAGAGCTGGGCTGATCTAGGAAACAGAATGCGGTATCATGCTAGACGACTATAAAACACGTCTGCCTCTCGCACAAAGGTCTGTCTGATCTCACTGGTAACCCTTTTGCTACCAGTGTGAATCCATCTAATGTATTCTGACACATGGACAGTGGAAGAGCCCTAACTGACCACATGGATTAATACAGGACCAGACCCTATACTGATGTGGATATGTCTCTTAGATGAAACTAGGTTAGAACTAATGGAGAACAATGTTTAAAGCCTGATGTCCAGTTCATCATGTATCAGATCGATATGTCTCATTGTGTCCATAATCAGACCCATACAGCTCTGCTCATCTTTCAATCCATACATGTCGACCAATATTTATCTAAACGATGATGATCAGACCAGTACTCCTCAGTGCATCTTCAGATCCTTTTGGCCAGTACCATGTACAATGTGAGATTCTCTGGAAGAAAGTTAATGTTTAGATGTATATCAGTAAATAAATACAGTAGATGCCTACACGTATATGTATTTTTACATTACCCTTCTTCATCTTTCCAGATATTGATGAGTGCAGCACCACACCCAACGTGTGCGATGGAGGGGAGTGCACTAACACTGCCGGAAGCTACGTTTGCGTATGTCCTAGAGGTTACACAACCAGTCTTGATGGGTCCCGTTGCATTGGTAAGAAGAGCATCTCCCATGATTAAAATGTTACAGTACTGCATAATGATCTCTGAGCCTATATATCATCTCTGTAAACGTATTAACTAATTATTTTATCTCGCAATTTAGTGAATAAACCATCAGGCTTGGCAATTGAAGAAGCCAAATGAGTTCTCTATTTATGAGGGCAATCAGGCCATCTTTGTACCAAGGTCCCTGGCCGTTCAATAGAATTTAGGAATACATAGAATATAGGATGCTCAGCATTAAAATTAGATCTGCTCAATAACAGATCACGCAGTTACCTCTAATTTCCAATACGACTATACGGAAACCTTAATAACTGATTATTTTTTATTATTAAAAAAATATCATTTCAATTTAATGTCTCAGAAAATAGCAAAGACTGGCACAAAAAAACAAAATGCGCATTCTATGCTTGGGTAGTGACCCTTACATTTACATTTGTCACTGTTGCTTTCTTCTTTGCGTTCACTTGACCCTTTAACCTTTCAACAGTTAATGGTTGTTTGATGACTTTTCATCTGTATTGACTGACTATTAAATAAAGTGGGGTTAGGCACAAAGAACACTTCTTCTTGGACCCAATCCTGAAAGTCAAGTGATCACCATGGAGACTTATGGAATGTTCCTGCTGGTTACTTTGTATTTTAACCCAGAATGGCTCTGTGTCAATAATCCTTAATATACGGAATGCTGCAAACATGCTTCAGAGTGACCAGCTGCTATGTGCAGCCATACCTCTCCTTGACTGATCTCACCAGGTCCTGGACCTTTTCAAAGATGACCCTTGGTTCTTGCCAGTGGGAGAGACAAGCTTAAAGTGCCAGATGTTAAAGACCATCATGTTCTGTCATTTTAAGCCATTTTGGTTAAATATCTAGCCCACTAAATCTTCTCTGCCCGATACCCTTTCAATACAAATACAAAAAGAGAAGTCCTGCGCTCATTCCCATTACTACTGGGCCGGCAGTAAGGACCACAATACACATCAGCCCCAATATATAGTAAAAACCAAAGAAAAGAAAAAAAGTTACCTGTGCTCTCTCCTTAATCCCTATGTATATTTAGACAAATGGAGGTCATTTAGTTGCTCCTATGGCCATTGGAGGGAATACCCTTTCAATACCTATTAAATTGTTTTAAGAATCCTGAAATATTTAGACCATTGCGTGGCTTGCTGTGTCAACATGACGATAATAAGCAAGCAGAGTACATCTGACATGTTATACAAACACAGCTTGGTATGAATATAAAAAAAAATAATAATAATAAAGGCCTTGACAACATGGGATTTGTTTAACCGAGTCAAGAGCTGTCATGTTTTTATGAATAGTCTAGAATTTGCTTTTCAGGTGAAGGTTCACTTATCACATGGGAGAAAAATGTGAAAGTCACTTTTCTTACGAAGGAAATGTTAAAAACTCCAGGGATCATATTATTACTGATCATCGTGAATTATTTACGAAGTGCATATAGTTTAACAATGGTTACAAATATAGATTTTGTGAAAGCCCGGATCATCAAAGGAAAGAGAAGGAAGGGAAAGATATTATATTATACAGAAAGTCTGTATATTATACAGACTTTTGAGGGGGAGTGTGTGTGTGTGGGTGTGTGTGTGTGGGTGTGTGTGTGTGTGTGTGTGTATGTATGTGTGTGTTATGGGTACAGTTCACACTTTTGATTATGTCAGTGTATAGGTTTGCCATAGAAGAGATTAAGATACAAATAAATACTAATCATTTTTATTTATATAGCACCAACACGTTTTGCAGAGCTTTACAATTATAGAATGGGGATAATTGACAACAAGATATTCACAGATACAAAAGGTGAAGAAGGCTCTGCTCAAAAGAGGTTACAGTCTATAGATGCAGACTGATAACCCATCTTGTAAATAGTGGTGATCAAGCTGTTGAGCAAATATTCATTGAAATGTACTCTTATCTAAAGGTTCGAATAACCAAGCTGATTTAATTATTTTGATCAGCAGTCTCACAGAATCAGACCTATATTCATTACCAAAATATTGGGTAGTGTCATGGCCTACTAGTAAAGAGATCATTGCCATGGATGGTTCACAACAAGGGATTGTACAATTGTGCAAAATATACATTGTAGATGCATGTAGTCACGTAACTCACACCTCCTATTATCTGATTCAAAGCTGAAGGTCAAATTAGTAATGGGTATCATTATAAGGGAGTATTTTGGCTTCTTGGAACTGCTTTGAGTCTTTGTAAATCCCCAGAATGAGTGAAATGCACAGACAAGTTTATATGCAGCTGTCTTTTCCTTTGTGTATTTTTTTACATTATGGGAAATTATCTTTGGGAAAATAATGGTTGGGATATGTAAACCCTCTCTCTGTAAATAACATGATAACATCTGGGTAAAAAGCATGCGCCCACAAAGGAGACATTCCAAATGGTGTTATTTCAGTGAATTATAAAAGATAATACTGTTAATGCAATCTGTGTATACATTGACATCCAGGTTCCACTGGAAGCTCAAAACATGGGTGGAGAATAATCATAAAAAAATAGAAGCTGTCAATAGAAAACACACAAAGATGCAAAGATAAACAAAAAGTTTGAAACGTCTAGTTGTGTAAAAAGCATGGTTTAGTTGGAAGCGAGCCAACAGATGTTTTTACAAGCCACATTTATTTCTCATTTCCCTTCACTGTCTTGATATATATCTACCTTTCTATGGCCACACAGAGGACAGTCACAAAGTAGACCTTCTGGCCTCTCATCTGGGTCCAGTGTGTAGCTGATCTTGTGAAGAGTAACGTGTGCATTTGTAAGGGACATCCGAACAGCAAGCAGTGCTTAAAAGACTACAGTCGATTTTACTTCAGTCAGCCTACGTATAACTGGATGTGCCGTTTTACAAGCATTTATAGCTGAGGTGCTCATGTGTGCCCCTAAGGTGGAAACACTGGTTAGAGGCTGGAACATTTCCCCACCATGGGACCTATATAGTGCATACAGCTGCTTTTCTACATTACCAGAGGCAACAAAGAATATTTTACAGTGCTACACGTGTGTGTGTGTGTGTGTGTGTGTGTGTGTTTGTGTGTGTGTGTGTGTGTGTGTGTAAAAGACTGAATCTTATATTCACATCTACCCCAATTACACATATGTTAAATCGGATACTCTTTAGTAACGTTTCCTATTAAATCCACCTCATGAATCAATACGCAAAATTTAGCAAGAAAAAACAGGTTCAATTATTTACCAGAGCACTCGGGCCTCAATTTTAATTCGTTTTTTATCAGCATCAGGAATAATCAAAACCTGTTAAAAAAAAAACATTTCTAATGATCTAATCTGCAAAAAAAATCCCGTAGACTTTAATGTTACCTTCTGTCGAAAAATCAATGGCAAAGTTTTGTTTTTTCTAACAGATTGTCATCTTTTTTTGACGGTGATCCAAACAAATTAAATTGAGGCCTTGGGCCCCGATTTAATACTTATGGATAAGCTTTTGAAATTATTTAATTTTTTTTTTTTTTGGATTAACTTTTACAACTAAATTTTCAAAATATTAAAATCTCAAAAAAAATAATCATGTATGAATTAATAAATCAATACATCAAAATATTTGCAACATATTAAATCATTTTAAAAGTTTATCCAAAAAATATTAAATTGGGCCTTAATGTAAAAAAAACTTTCTATTCATTTCCATGGTGATTGGTCCTTTGCCCCAGGTGCTCTGATTACGTTTTCTGTATGTCTGTCTATTTATCTGTGTGTGTGTGTATCTCTATCTATCTGTCTCTCCATGAAATCTGTCTATCTTCCTCTATGAAATTTATCTGTTTGTGAAATCTATCTATCTATCTATCTATCTATCTATCTATCTATCTATCTCTCTCTCTATCTCTCTATCTGTCTATCAATCCATCCTTCATATTTCTGTTGAGTCCCTAACAAGGCACAGTAACGGTATCAGACAATATTAAGTCTACCAAAATCAATTTTAGGTAAATTTTTGTGTGCCAGCGAGATCAGAATCCTGCCTTGTAATTATTTCTAATTATAAAATGTGTCACCTCAATTGTACAAAGCTCCATGCCGCTGAGAGCAGGATTAATCTTGACCTTTATCCTTAATAATTCACGTTGAAGAATTTGAATAGTTGTGTTTCCTGCAGATTACATTCTGCAGCTGTGAGCACAGAGCTACCTGTGGCCTGTGAGTTAAAATCAGGACAAGGATCTCAACCTGTGACCTTACCAAAGCCATGAGCTGTGAAGTAACAGGCTTTCCCCTCTAAATTGTACCATTTAAATTGCCTGAACTTTGTGTTCAAGCTTGGCAACATAGTAACATCAACGATTACATTATGCTTGATAAATGAGCTGGCGTTTTTGTGACAAGGATATAATCCGGACTGGTATTTCAGCCATTAATCATGCTGATTAACATTACACATATTCATTATGTCTATGATAACATTCCTAAAAGAAATGTGATGTTTATTGTTTAATAACCAACCTTTAGAATACATCATTAATAGAATAAAAATTTTTTTTTTAAATTGCCAATGCATTCTGTGTTCTTCAGATCAGCCGATGGTCTGTAAGAAAAACGTTTCAAATTATTTAACTAGAAAAATTCTCATACACTTAAATGGCGACTTTTGTGGATAAACCATTTGGAAAAAAATTCAAAGAGGTGCTCATTCCCGTTTCTCACACTCTTTCAAACAAATTCAATCAAGGTTTAAATTTGTGGCGCATGTATCAATGTGTCTGTGTGTAATGAGCTAAAATTAATATAAAGGCATCGTTACCTTGCTGGACACGTGGAGCCTGATTCTAAACATTAATTAGAAATATCCTAAATGGATATTAAGGACAACATACTTCAGTTGAGGAGGTCTCCAGTGACTGGAGCAAGCTCCATTTATTTAGATTTATCAAATTGTAATTGTCATTTTGCTCTCCTGTCTGCTGCTCGCACCCGTATGGCCAACTCATGCTTGCAGGATTTCTCGCGGGCGGCTCCCTTCCTATGTAATAGCCTGCCTACCGCCATCAGACTCTCCCCTAGTCTTCAATCGTTTAAGAAGTGTCTTAAAACCCATCTCTTTAGGAAAGCTTATGGCCTCCCAGAGTAACCTCTACCTCACATACCTGTCTCTTGCTCTCTCCTAAAGGGCAGCACTCTTCTCTCTCCTCCAGCTCTGCCTCACTCCAACCTTATTTGATTTCTATTCCCTGTACTATTGTGTTTTACACCCCACCTCCTATAGACTGTGAGCTCTTTTGAGCAGGGTCCTCTTCAACCTATCGTTCCTGTAAGTTTTCTTGTAATTGTCCTATTTATAGTTAAATCCCCCCCTCTTATAATATTATAAAACAGATCAACGGAATCTGTTGGCGCTATATACATGTCAGTAATGATAACAATAATATAATACAGACCTTGCAACAGTTAACAACTAACGCTGTGGATTTTTTGATTCTCATCAAATTCCACACCTGGTCTCTGTTAACATATTTCCCCTTATATGATACATACACCTTAATGGTAACTAGGAAGTTCCAGATGGTGACTCCATTTTTTCATACCTATTAAATTCCTAAAATCTTAATATTTCCCTTCTGAGAATTACAAATGTTTGCATGGCAATTAAATATAAGCCTGGATCAAAGTAGATGACAAAATGTTTTGCCACCACATATAGTGATGTAAGGGGTGCTTGTGAAATGCTTTTCCAACAGATTGCCCAGGGCATTTGGGACGGCTTCTTTTTGCGGCCACAATGTATATAGATTGTCTCATATGACTTAGGAGAAGGAGAAGAACTGTTTCTTCCAACCTGGATTCCATTGATTGGCTGAGAATGCTGGGGGCTGTTTAAAGAGTTTATTTTTTAAATTCTTAATTACATTATCAGCTGTTTTCAGCATTCATCTACCACAAGTGATTCAGGATTGTAACAAACTTCCCTTCACCCACAAGGAATAGGACTAAGAAAATCAACGTATATGGGTTCAATTTCTTATCCTTATCTTCATTAAGGCGAAGGTTAATTGTGATTGTGGATATAAATATAAAAATTCATGGGGTGCCCAGTCCTCTTGGAACATAAACCAAAGAGCCAAAGGCTATCTGTTGCGGTCACCGGCCCGCCGAGCCTCACGGCCGTGCCCGACCGGCACGACCGTACCGACTACACGAGCTTACCTGCTCGTCGGCGAGCCAGGAACCGCGCACTCACTCCTTCCGGGCATCACGCCCGAATCCAATATGGCGCCGACCACGTGGTCGCGTCTATGGATAGCCCCGCCCCCGAGAGTTATACCAACGTGTGCGTGACGTCACGACATCAACGCACACGCACGTTTTGGGGTCAGAGGTCGCCCTCTGACCAATCATAGCCTAGAGAGGGGTATTTAAACCCCTAGCTTTTCCCAGAACTTTGCCCTGTCGTGGTTTCAATTTCCTGGTTTCCCGAGAGTGCTGATTCTGTGTTTCTGATTTCCTGGTATCCTGATCCTTGGCGTTTCCCTGATTATTCTGATCTCTGGTTTCCCTGACTTGTTTTATCGGTATTGAGTATTTTCTGGCTTCCTTGACCTCGGCTTTCCCTTTGACCATTCTCTGTCTCTAGCGTATTAGTCCGGCCATTCTAAGGTCCGGTTTACGCTCTATCCTGTTATTTTCCTTTTCTTACTTATGTATATATTTACATAGTTTCTGCGTGCTGGACCACATAGTTAGTCGTGACACCTTTACGTGAGTGCAAAGTTTAAGTTTTTGATTATAGCAAATCGTGCTTAATTAAAATACCCAAGGTTTGGGTATTTTATTTAAATTTATTTTGCTGATGGAATCTTGTCTGTACACTGTCATCAAAGTTAGCAGCGTCAGATAAATCAGACTTTTTGGTCATAGATGAGATACTCATAGAAAAACGAAGTTAATATGATAGTTACTCCTTCTTTCCTTTTCAGATCAGAGAGTTGGTACCTGCTACTCGGCACTGATTGGCGGCCGATGTGCTGGAGATCTCCCTGGCCAGTACACAAAGGGACACTGCTGCTGTGATGCTGGACGATGCTGGGCTCTTGGTCAGATTCCAGAAATGTGTCCTGTCCGGGGTTCTGGTGAGTAACCTGGAGCATGTGAGCAATTCATACATGATCAGATTCTTACTTAGATCATAAAAATTGAGAGACAAGGCTCTGCTTTTCAAAATATATATTTTTTTGTTAATTCAGTGTGTGGTTAGAATAAAACTCATGATAATCTAACATAAGTTATATGTGAATTTAAGTAGTATACAATTTCTATCAAGTAGGTTTACGTATGTTTTGTGTCCTCAGATGAGTACCGGCGACTTTGCATTGAAGCACAACCCGTAGGTCCAGTATATCCAGGAACCTATCCTGGAGTAGGGCCTGGTGGCATTGGGCCCGGAGGATTTCTACCAAATATCAATGGACATGGACCTGGTGGACCGATATCTGGCTTGCCAGGCACGAGCATTGGCATAGGTGAGAACAGTTTAGTAATTTGCAGATAAATTAGATTATTACAAACGTATTTCTGTCTGTAGTATTGCTTGCTTGCTTTTCTATGATACCTTTTATTTCAGTTCTTACGGTTCTTAATAGTGCACTTATGACATTTTTCTGTATTAGGAACTGCAACGCTGAATGAGACAAGGGATATATGTAAATCATTCACCAATTTATGCCAGAATGGGCGCTGTATCCCCACACCATCCAGCTATCGATGCGAATGTAACATGGGTTACAAACAAGACAACCGATTGGAGTGTATAGGTAAGAGTTGCATTAGACGTAATGAGAAATTTGGTATCCTGAGAGGTTACGGCAGAGTTGTGGAAAAAAACAGTTTGTAGTTTTGGCACACACACTTGTGCACCTATCGAGTTTACATATTCTATTTTGCCTTTATCTTTGATTGTTTACTGCATCTCCCATTGTGTTATGCCTAATGATCTTTGTGTCGGTTGGTAAAATAAATAGAAGAGAAGATTCTATTTGCTTACTAGAGTTTTTGATAACTTTATTGTCTGTCTTTTTCCTTTTAGATGTGGATGAGTGCTCCAGCAGTCCATGTATTCACGGTGATTGTGTGAACACACCGGGATCCTACCACTGCAGGTGCCATGAAGGTTATCAGAGCAATCCCACAAGACAAGCGTGTATTGGTAAGTTACATCCAGAGTGCAGAGACAGGTCCAACCTCAGGGATAAACCAGGGATATCACCACAATCATGAAATAATAAGACAAGTGTGAAGAAAGTTGGTACTGTGGTGTCCGTTTAGAAATTCGGTATTTACTGTGATCAACAAGATAGAATTAGAGCGCTGCGGAATACGTTGGTGCTATATAAATAAGTAATAATAAGACCCTGTTTAAGACTTTATTTTAATTAATATAATAATGATATAACTTTGTATATATATGCATAGTTGTGCAGTCCCTTATTATATATTTGTTTTCTTTTTCTCCAGATATTGATGAATGTATCATGAATGGCGTTATGTGCCGAAATGGACGTTGTGTTAACACAGAGGGCAGCTTCCAATGTATTTGTAACGCTGGCTTCGAAACGACTCCAGATGGCAAGAATTGTGTTGGTGAGTAGTTAAAAGGAACAGTGTAAAACAGAATGTTAACTACCGGTATATATATTAGAAATGAATGATTTGATGTTTAATTAATTCACATCTTAGATTGTGGTAGTAGATTTAGTGGAGATGGTACTAAAAGACTGTGTATATAGCTAGCATAAGTCGGCTTTCAACAATTAGGAAAAAGCACAAATGATGTTGGTTTGGGAAAATACAAATTGCTTTGCATTTGGGGGTTGAGCATTCACATATTACTGTAGGGCAAACTTAGCAATGGATGGATATAGCAAACTGATTGTACACTCCAGGCACCAAAACAATGTAATCTAAATAAAGTTGTTATGGTGCCAGGAGGCTTGAGGAAGTTAAGTTCTTGAGTCATTAAGCCCAAGGTTGCCTCCAGTGGCGATGTCCACTTTCCTCCTGGCTGCATCCAGCTTCTGAATTGGCAGGGGTAACTCTCTCGGTCAATCAGTGCCTCCCCTTTTGAGATCAGTTTTACCTCAAGGGGTTAGAGTGCCTCCAGGAGGCTCCTGCACCACAACACCTTAATTTAGATAAACTTGTTTTGGTGGCTGGTGTGTACCTGTAATGTTAAACGTCTCCCTGGTATGTGATTGCTGCTCTTTCCATAAACACAGACATATACAGGGCTGTACACTAAGGTGCGAATTCAAAGTGAATTTCACATTTAAGACCAGAGCAGTCGAACTGGAAACATAGCTGGATTAGATCATTTTTGCAGTTTGGCTATTTAGCCCTTAACCCCTTAAGGACCAATGACATGTGTGACATGTCATGATTCCCTTTTATTCCAGAAGTTTGGTCCTTAAGGGGTTAAATCCGAAACTCACTTTGATTTCTCGCTTCAGTGAATAACGCTGAGAGTGGCTACAGTTACACTTGGTCCCCCAGGAGCTCTGCACTTGTAATGTTCCCTCCTTTCTTTCGTAGCACTATACCCCTTTAACCCACCTGGGTACGTTTCTGTGAAACAGAACCTGCATATGTCAAAAGCTGCTTTAACCCTTTCATT
Source organism: Pelobates fuscus (assembly GCF_036172605.1). Classification (NCBI taxonomy): domain Eukaryota; kingdom Metazoa; phylum Chordata; class Amphibia; order Anura; family Pelobatidae; genus Pelobates; species Pelobates fuscus. The sequence goes on from NC_086321.1 coordinate 354,814,499, forward strand.
GAGGGAGATCTGCTAGCACAGAGGGGCACATGCCACTTCCCCAAAAATTGTTTTAAAAACAGAACATTTTATTAAGATCTAGAAAATATATGAGTGACTATGACTAGTGACTGAACGGGCTATATTATTGAGCCATTAAATCAATATTTGAGATTCCAGTACACTCACATCCATAATACATGGCCATTTATTCACTAAAACTCGTATTATGCCAAGTTGAAAACGTTAAAACTGCAAAACCTAAGCTAAAAGTCAAAGTAGTTACATTTCTGCATTTCCACAAACTGCAACTGCAATTGCAATGTATCTGGTGCAATTTAGCCTATATAATGCAATCTGATTTATCGCAATCCAATATTTAATAAATAAACAATATCCCTGTGACTGTGTGACAACAGAACAAATTGGAAGTGGAGGGGAGAAATGGCTCTAAATTATATTGGTGGTTCTGACAGCTCTTTAACACAAGACATTCCTATTCTTTAGATCACGATGAATGTGCCACCACAAACATGTGTCTCAATGGCATGTGTATTAATGAAGACGGTAGCTTTAAATGCATTTGCAAGCCAGGATTCGTATTGGCTCCAAATGGACGCTACTGTGTTGGTAAGTACAAGTCTTTTACCGTTATCACTATAAGACTCTAATGCATTCTTAACACCTTATTATTAAAGTATCAAGCGATAAAACATCATTAATTTAAAGCAGGGGTACCCAATAGGTCGATCAGTCTTGTATTCCTACCGCTACAGTGTTCCTTTGATGGTATTCTTTATATTACATTTTAACGTTGATTAGGTACTAGAGTTGTAGCATTAACTACTGAGCTAACACACATAGTCATTGATCCAATCTCCTACACCAACAGCTTGTAGCTGTTTTCATCGCTGTTCATCAATGTTGGGCCTGGCGTTAACATTTTACCATTTTCTAAAGAAATGAAGCGAGGAAGGAAAAGATTGAAACAAGGAAACAATTCCACTGACTTGACACATTAAAGAGTGAATATTGCACTCCTGTTTTATTTAGTTGAATGAGAGACACTATAAGATAACACTTAGAATTCATGTCTTTTGTCGTGTGTGTAAAGTTGTTAGAAGATAGAATGTGTGTGGTTAGTTGGATGACTGCAAGACATATTTATCTGAGATATCTTTGTGACACATAAGCATGCTTTATAAAAAAAATATATCTTCAGGTCCGTGGGCAACATAGCTGTAGGATCTAAATTGTTAGTATGAATTCCGAATGAAAATGTTGCTCATTTTTAACCCCTTAAGGACCAAACTTCTGGAATAAAAGGGAATCATGACATGTCACACATGTCATGTGTCCTTAAGGGGTTAAAAGGAGTCTGTCTGTCCTACTGACACAGATCTGTCGTTCAGCATTGTGCTTGATGACATCAGGCCCTGCGATAACATTTGAATTCTCCCAATTGCTTGGCCTGTCGTGGGTCTCTCACAAAGCTCCTTTGTGTTTTCAGATGTGGATGAGTGCCAAACCCCAGGAATCTGCATGAACGGGCGATGCATTAATACTGAAGGTTCCTTCCGCTGTGAGTGTTTGGGTGGGCTCACCATTGGTATCGATGGCCGAGTCTGCGTAGACACCCATATGCGTAGTACCTGCTATGGAGCCATCAAAAAAGGCACCTGTGCCCGTCCCTTCCCTGGAGCTGTTACCAAATCTGAGTGTTGTTGTGCTAGTCCCGATCATGGATTTGGAGAACCTTGCCAACCATGCCCAGCTAAAAATTCTGGTGAGTATATTAACTTGTTCATGTGAATTGTGGAGAATTCGAGATGAAGTCAATGAATATCTATTTTGGGGTGAAAATTAGGCTGAAATAAAAAAATAGTACAATGGAAACACCGGCTATAATTTGAGGTTTGCAATCCCCCGCTTTCACTTAAACCTTTGGTTTCCAATCCACTTTGCTATTGCCTAGCTAATGTCATGTGCTAGCCACAAATGTTATATTGTATGTTAATGTTAGGTTATTTTTATGTTTCTGGTAAGAGCTCTTTCACTTTGGTATTGATTGAGCAAAGGTCAGTGAAGCATATGTAACTTCTTCGCTCCCTGAAACGTGTTTACAGTAAAGCTACTGTTACCTTCCATGTTGCTCCAGTGCTGTTTGTAACCTTGAAGAGAAACTAATTTCTCTGCATGGACACAAATCTGTCATATATAACTCTGCAGAGAGACTGTAAAATGCAGTCTATTTTCTTGTCACGCTCCCTGGCATCTTTTTGTAGGTTAAACATCATGACTGCATTGTAAAATTCAAGGGGGTGAAAGAAATAAAAGCACACTGAGCACTCTAAATGGATTATCTGCAGCGTACAACAGCAGCCTTGACAAATCTTCTATTGTATAGATAAGGGCTAGGCAATGTTAGGCACTTCAGATGTTGTGGACTACATCACCCATAATGCTCTTAAAGCCATAATGCTGGCAAAGCATAGGGGAGATGTAGTCTACAACATCTGGAGTGAGTGTCAAAGGTTGCCTAGCCCAGGGTTTAGAAGCCTGTTATAACAGTATACAATTCACATGGGCATTCTTTTCATATACAGACATTTTATTTTCATACCCTGGTGGCATTATTAGAAACTTACATTCCCAAAAATGCCATCAGTTTGCCAGTTTACCATTTACCAAATACCATCATATACCCATACAAAGGCCACTTCACTAATTTTATTTATGCATTTTTGTAGCACCAACTATATATGACCCATATTGTGCATCTGCTTACGCTCAAATATTTCAGACCTGGCTGATCTACTGCCAGATAAGCATTCTCTATAACCTCTAAATTGTTTAATTTTCACAATATTTCTTTAAATAATAATCAAAAATATATATAGATGTATATATGTTATATAATTACAATGTGTAGTTGTCCATGGAGTAACCTATTTGCTAAATTGCTGTTTTATATGTTTATAATATAGTCTGCAATTTTTAAAACAAAAAAAAAAAGGTTCAAGGGAAAGTAAGGTTAAAAATGTGTTTCTCCTTAATAAAACAATAATTCCTGTACTTTGTCAAATCTTGGCATATTTGAAATTCCATGTGTTGCATTTCAGCGGTCTGCACGATATTCGTTCTGAACTGTCTCTTACAGCAAACTGCTTCCTCCAGGCTTTTGGAAAAAGCAGATATGTATGGTATCTGTGAATTTTATGAGCTGATATTTCACATACTTGGTGCTTGTTTTAGGTATAAAAGATGGCTAGACTGTCAGGTTAAATGGAAAAGTTCAAAACTCAGACAGCCCTTTATGCCCGTTTACAGGGTAATATTGAATTTAAATGAATGGAAAATAATTCTGTGTAATCCAAACTATCTGTTGTTTGCATCCTGCAGCTGAATTTCAGGCTCTGTGTAGCAGTGGAATAGGGATAACTGCAGATGGTAGAGGTAAGTGTTATTTCTTTGAAACATGGACAATATTATTTAATAAAGTGAGAATTATCAGGAATTCTGAGTGAAAAACTAAATTAAAAATTTAAGATCAAGGTACCCAAACTGGAATTGCACCCGAGTGGGAGAATTCTTGGCCTTAAAGTACAACCGACATTAATTTTCCCTTCTCGTTTTATAAAAGTTTACTACAGTTAATTAAACTTAATGATAATTTGAAATAATGTATGTTGTTTTTTTTTTTTTTTTTGGAGAAATATTCACTTGTCTTTTAAATCTGGTCTAGCAGCCATGTTTGCCAGACTGAATCTCACTTTCCTGCTGCTGTGATTACCCTGTGTGAAAGTTAGGTTAGGGAGTAAGGTATGAAATGACTACAGTAAGTGATAGAGCCGCTTTAATAAGGCTTAGATTGGAAATGCGTTTACATTTGTTTTTACCACTGTAGCTTTATTTTTGTTTTAGTATGTTCTAGTATCCATTAGCTATAATGTAAAAGGAAATTTAGAAAGAGTTTATCTTGCAGCCGTGTTATATTATCCTATTTACTCTGCCTCTGTACCCATTCCAGATATCAATGAATGTGCCTTGAATTCTGAGATCTGTCCCAATGGAAACTGTGAAAACCTTCGGGGCAGTTACCGCTGCATCTGTAATCTGGGCTACGAGTCAGACACTAGTGGCAAAAACTGCGTGGGTGAGTTCTTTGGGATTGTTTTCCATTGGACGCTAATACATTGAATCCAGTAATCCAAAATAAAGATGGATAGTGAGGGAATAATCGAGAGGAAGCTTCCTTCGAAGGAATTTTTCAAATTTTGGGGTAGTTGAGTAAGACATCAATTTCGAAACCTTGCTCCATTTAATTAACTGGTTTGTGTTATATCATTGATTTTATTTTATTTTGTGTGTTTTTAATCTCCTCCTACGCCCATTACAGATGTAGATGAGTGCGCAGTGAATCGTCTACTCTGTGACCATGGATTATGTCGTAACACTCCAGGGAGCTACACTTGCACCTGCCCCAAGGGCTATGTCTTCAAACCTGAATCAGAGACCTGTGAAGGTGAGATGCAAGCGTCCTTCATATGCATTTCTAATACACATGAGTTTATGAGTTTCCTTGTCAACATGTCTGTTATATTCACATTCTATAATCTCACAGTGAGCAGATCTCCACTTTCTATAATCTCACAGTGAGCAGATCATATTCATTTACCGTTCTACCAAAAGTTGTTTACTTTTTGGCTGCTGTTTGTTTGTCTTTCTTTTATTTTTACTGTGATCTTTTTATGAGAGTGCGCAAAGTCTAATAAGATTTCCTAATGTACAGATATCAACGAGTGTGCATCAAACCCCTGCATCAATGGTGTCTGCAGGAACATTGCTGGATCTTTCGTCTGCGAGTGCTCATTTGGAAGTAAACTTGATTCCACTGGTACCATCTGTGTGGGTAAGCACTAGTGTGGCTGACTTCAAGTCATGACATAGAATGACCTTCCAACTGCTACCAGTTAAAACTGTTCAATAGTCTTGTCAACAAGATACCTGGGCACCATCCTTAGTTAGAGAATAAAAATCAAAGAGGTCCTAATTATATGACTTGGTTTTGGGTTTTTGTAACATCTCAAGGAAGTTCTGCAAAAGAGAAGATCTAATCATATTCTTACTGAGACAAATGTATCTACGTGACATTCCCAAAATGTGCATTACAAATGCATTAAATTGTAGCTTCAGAGTTTAATTCTAGACTGATTTAGACATATTTGAACCAATTTTTATGGTTACTTTAATCATCCATTCTGTCCTTTCTGCACATATACAGACAGCATGAAAGGAACGTGCTGGTTGAACGTCCAAGATGGCCGATGCGAAGTCAACATCAACGGAGCCACTCTGAAGTCTGAGTGCTGTGCTACCTTGGGTGCCGCTTGGGGAAGCCCTTGCGAGCGTTGTGAAATTGGTGAGCGCCAGCTCTATATCTCAAACTACAGTACTCCTCCTTTTAACCAGCTTATTATTGAAACTTTTCCATTTTATCTTTATTCAGACACCAATTGCCCTCGAGGATATTCCAGAAAGAAGGGTGTGTCATGCGAAGGTAAAGTTTGCATTTTAGTGCGTTCCTAATATACAACTCATTTATTTCAATATTTATATTGCAGTGAAAGGTCAACTTAGTCAAGATAAAACTTCCATACATAGCTTTTTTTGGAAATTACCTTCATTATATCTCCTGATATTGTTCGATATATCGGTTCATCGTTAACTTTTTTCCGATGGTCACTCCTTAATAACCTCTTTGTTGATGCTCTTTCCAGATGTGAACGAATGTGAGGTCTTTCCTGGAGTGTGTCCCAATGGCCGCTGTGTGAATACCGGTGGCTCCTTCAAATGCGAGTGTCCAGAAGGCCTGACTCTGGATGGCTCTGGCAGAAATTGCGTGGGTAAGTAGAAAGAGCATTGGAAGTAAGTTGATGTCATAGTACTTGAGCCATGGTGCTTTATCCATTATCTTGTACTCTGAGCCCTTAAACAAAATGGTGTCTTAGGCTTATACTATATAGAAGTGAATAATTTATTAATTTAGTATTTGGTTATAATCAGGAAAATAATTATTCATCCATTGCACAATCATTTTGCATGACCCATTAAATGTCAGTGGAAACATATAAAATTTAATGTACAGTCATGAATAACCAGTCAGTTTTCAACACACTGTAAGGTGGATGACCCTGAAATTTCTCAAACAACAAAAAAATGTATATTTGTCATCTAGAAGTGGTGCTGACTTAACCCCTTAAGGACCAAACTTCTGGAATAAAAGGGAATCATGACATGTGACACTATAGTCACCAGAACAACTACAGCTTATTGAATTTGTTCTGGTGAGTAGAATCATTCCCTTCAGGCTTTTTGCTGTAAACACTGTCTTTTACGAGAAAATGCCTAGTGATAAATCATCTGAGGAGTGGCTACTAGAGGTGCTTCCTGGGACAGTGCTGCACAGTGTGATTGACATTTAGTGTCACCACCCTCTGCATGCAGACACTGAACTTTCCTCATAGAGATTTATTGATTCAGTTCATCTCAATGAGATGCTGATTGGTCAGGGCTGTGTTTGAATCATGCTGGCTCTGCCCTTGATCTCCCTCCTTGACAGTCTCAGCCAATCCTATGGGGAAGTATTGTGATTGGCTCAGACCACCACTTCTGATGATGTCAGGAGACAGCAGACAGTTTTACAGACAAAAAGTGGCAGAGATAGCAGCTGCAGACTTGAATACAAGTGAAATTATACTATATTTAGGGAGGCAAGGGTGGGCCAGGAGGGCTAGATGGTGGCTTTATACTGTAGAGTCAGAAATATATGTATATAGTGCTCCTTTAATGTTATCTGTTTACTTTAAGATGTACGTGTGGAGCAGTGCTACTTGGAATGGGATGAGGATGAATGTACAGCTCCTTTGCCTGGAAAATATCGTCTTGACTTGTGCTGCTGCTCGGTGGGTGCTGCTTGGGGCATAGATTGCGAGGAGTGTCCAAAGCCAGGAACTGAAGAGTATAAGGCCACTTGCCCAAGAGGAACGGGCTTCGCCAACAGAGGAGACATTCTTTCAGGCCGACCATTCTACAAAGGTACGAGTCTTTCTCTTAATTTATCATACAGAGCACGACTTTTAGATGACGTAATATTGCATTTTTATACATCACTTTCATTGTCAAACCTGCTTGTTTTCATGTAAGCTAAGCAATGTATGTTCAATCTGTCTGCAATTTACTTATCATTAGCGCTAGTATATACGTATTAACTGAGCAACTATATCGTACTTGTTTGGAAGCAGCCTTCAGTTTCAATGTTGGAACATTTCATGGGTTATGTCTTTTATTTTATTTATTTTTTAAGATCATGGTGCCTGTTGCTCCCATTAGTTTGGTTCTTTGCTTCATGATACATTGTTTCTTCTCTGGTTCTGTTTCTTGAATAGACATAAATGAATGTAAAGTATTTAACAGTCTCTGTACTCACGGAACGTGCCGGAACAGCATCGGCAGCTTTAGATGTATCTGTGACAACGGATTCGCTTTGGATGCCAAGGAAAAGAACTGCACAGGTAAGACATGACGTCAATGAGTCACCGTAATCCATGCAAAACAAGCTTTATGTGTACAGAAAAACTTGTGAGATTTGCCTAACCTTGCATCGTTAATTTTACTTATATTTTATTAAGCAAACGTGAGGGTGTGGTGTATAAATGTAGATTCCCAACTCCCATGATGCTTAGCTAGAATTGCGCATGGCAAATCGTTATAGGAGGGATAGTATAGAACAAATGTTGCAATTTGCCATAATCACAATAGGGGGTCTAAAGATTCTTTGCCAAAATAGAACGTACAGCTTATTTAGCTTTGGCAGCAGGATAGAGAAGTAGGATCAGAATCCTGTAAGATCAGATCATTATGTTGGCGTAGAACATTATTGGTTAGAGTTTGCAAATCATACATATGATTTACAACTCACAGTTACAATGAAAAAAATTTAAAAAAAAGAAACAGATTTGTGTCAGGTTCTCTTGGTTCCATAAAATTTCAGGTTTGTGATTTAAAAGTTGATATTTACAAATTAGATTTTTCAGCACAGAACTCACATAATTTAGAATCAATTAGGTTTTGTGTTTTATGAGGGCATTTTACTAAAAAAATAGATAAATGAAGAAAAAAATGGATTATGCTAAATGAGAAATAATTTTTCTAACCATAAATGTATTTTATAAATCATATTGTAGGGGAAAAAAAGCAAAAGGAATAAAAAAATGTTTTTTTCCATGGGTAAATGCAGTTTAAATGGTTAAATTGTGAAGGTAACCACTCGGCAAATAATTGCAGCTCATTGGAAAGAAATATTGTGCCTAAGAGGTGGCACACCTTTTAGTGTCGATTGCAAAACATTTTTGAAGTGCAGTAGTGCAGTTGTCATAAATAGCAAATAAAAAATATATATTTTAATGAAAAAAAATTATAATTTACTGAAACAAGCTTTTTTTGATTGCTTGTTTGTCCTGAACTGCTTGAGTGTGTTACACAATGTTTGAGTAGCCAGGTATAGAAAATACTGTGCGTTTAAAGTATCTGAGATACAGTGTTAGTGTAAGGAGATGGAATCGCTAACTTGTCTCACCTTGTACCCATCAGATATTGATGAATGCAGAATCTCACCTGACCTTTGTGGGCATGGAACATGTGTCAACACTCCCGGGAGCTTTGAATGCGAATGCTTCGCTGGTTACGAGAGCGGGTTCATGATGATGAAAAATTGCATGGGTAAATATATAGGGCAACTGAATTGACACAATATCATTCTTTGTTTTTGCTTAATTTTTTTAAAATATTTTTTATAATTGTCTATTTAGGTACAGGCATGCAAGCTTTAAAATAAAATAAACCATAATGCAGCTACAAATGTCTGAGTTTTTAAAGTTTAAATGAAATTACGTATTCTGGCAACAAGAATACAGCAGTACTTAGGGTTTTTTGTTTTTTTTCATATTTAAGATTTGGATAGTAGAAATCTTAAAGCTAGCTGTGTGCCACCCTATAACGCTTTGCAAATTACATTTCACCTTCTGTTTACCCATATATACTTTATTATATATTGTATAGGCATTAGCATTTATATACAGTATAATATAGATCCAGTATATATATAATATACATCCAAAACAGCATCACATTATAGTATAAACATCTGAAAATAGACTGTCTTCTCCTAAATTCACTGATTACTAATTAGTAACACTAATTACACTGTAAAAATTAAATTGGAAAAAAAAAAAAAGCATTTAATTAGTATCATGGGCTCAGCTAGATTTTATTCAGTGTTTTATGTTTAAATAAATCAAGACAAAATAATAATATATTTACACCCAGTAAAGTCTCAATATAATATTTATTCTAATATTAGCTAGCAAATGTAGACAGATTCAAAAATAAATAAGGTTATGTGATTCTCCTTTTGTATTTACTGATGCAAGATGTCTCGCATTTTAGTGAAACGCATAAGGGAGACAGGAGAAAGCAAAAACACAAAGTGATTTATTTGAAACCAATCCTATATTCTGATTGGCTGCTGTGTGCTCTAAGCCAATCAGAATATACGTCGAAATCAAATCATGTTACATGACCCGAAGATCCATATACAAAATTAAGCATTTATGCTCAGGCTCCAGTAATATTAGTAATGAAAAGGATTGTTTGTCTGTAATATTATGTAGCATTTATTTAACCACAGTGAAGTGTTACATTTTTGTTCGTTAGATTCAAGTTGTATTTGTGTAATATAATGCTTTGTATGTGTGATGGGGTTTAATGAACATTTAAATAAAGCTTATATAGATAATAATCAGGCTCATTTTCTTCCACTTTCAGACATTGATGAGTGTGAACGAGATCCCTTGCTCTGCAGAGGCGGGACCTGTGTTAACACTGATGGCAGCTTTGAATGTATTTGTCCTCCTGGACACGAACTGACTTCAGACGGAAATGCCTGCATAGGTAACGGGACAGGGTTTCAGCAGTAATGATTCCAGGGGAAGATGTATAAAAACTAACAATAACAATCTGAATATACGTGGTAGACGGTAATTGTCCTTACGTGTCAACTAACTCCACAATATCTTTCCATAGATGTAAATGAATGCTCTCTCAGTGATAACTTGTGCAGAAATGGTCGTTGCGTGAACATGATTGGAACTTACCAGTGCTCCTGCGATTCTGGATTCCAGTCAACTCCTGATCGGCAAGGCTGTGTGGGTGAGTAACAAGCTTCTGCTTCTGATAACTTACCCACTGTTCCATCGCAAGTCACTACCTTGATAATATGTGGTATAAGAAAAATTTATCTTGTCATAGAAATGGTTACAAGTACATGGTTACAAGTAACATTCTTGAATTTTTAGTTACGAAGTTGAAGAGGTTCACTCACAAAACATCAAAATATAATGAGTTGAAAAGACATTTGCAAAATGAAAAACAAAAATGTGCTGATTTCGAAAAATTAACCAACTCGGCTGTAGTCACAGTTTGGCTATTCTAGCCGATGTTTGGCCATGTAACTTTAATTTACTACAATTTACTTTTTAGAGAATAAACCTGTGAAATCTTTGAGTCTAAGAGAAGCTGTGATTTTTAGTCCTGGCAGGTGTCATGTGCTTTACATGTAGCCGTATTTATTGATGGGGACATGTTGAGTTGAATGTTATTCAATAAGCGTGGTAGAACGTCTGAAATTATTCTTATATCTAGATATATTTGAGTTAGTACAAGTTGCAGGCAATCACATTTTTCAGTGTTCTATGCAGTTTAACCCCTTAAGGACTAAACTTCTGGAATAAAAGGGAATGTGTCCTTAAGGGGTTAAAGGGCATTGGCGGTAATCATTTGAAAGATTATTTTGTTAGAAAGGTCTGAAAATTGCACGTTAACCCATTCCTTCTCCTGCAGACATTGATGAGTGCACCATCATGAACGGAGGATGTGACACCCATTGTACCAATTCCGAGGGCAGCTATGAATGTAGCTGCAGTGAAGGCTATGCACTAATGCCAGACCAGAGATCATGTGCCGGTAAGGAAAGCAAACTGTTACCAAATCCATTGTCGATACAATATGGTACCGTTTTAGCGTGTACAATACCGATATACAAGTTATACTTGACTTTCCATTACTTTTATGTGTTAATTCATTACTTTGAACTTAAATACATGTTTACTTTATATTTTATTGTCTATGTATAACTGTTCATTGTTTTTTTCCCCTTGTTGTATCCACACCTTCTCTCAATAAAAAAACTTACAAAAAGTAAAATAAATAATAATTATTAATATTAAAAGCACTATGGAACAAGGTGGTGCCTTAATATATTAATTAATGGTGTGGCCCCTGTTATCAGTCATGTATATTTTACGTACTTATTTTATTACATTTAATGTAAAGTGCTAATTAAACTGATTAGTGCACGATAAATATAATGCAGTATATTCTGCTCTTCTGCACATTTAGAGCTATATATTCACATTCTACTGTTTAAATTGGTTCATTTAACTTTTTTCTATTACTAATGTACTTTTTCTCCTTTAGATATTGATGAATGTGAGGACAATCCAGAGATCTGCGATGGGGGACAGTGTACAAACATCCCTGGAGAATACCGCTGTCTGTGCTTTGATGGCTTCATGGCCTCTCTGGATATGAAGACCTGTATAGGTGAGGTCACCTTGCTTTCCAGACATGACTTCACCACCCCATTGAGCACTGTAAATAGATGGCCTGTGAGGGACAGGTTTGAGCCATGCATTTATTCCTTTTGTAACGTTTGCCCTAATGTCATTATATATTCAGGTGTCATATTGCTGGTGACAAAAAAAAAAAACAATAACTCCCTAATTTACAAAAAGTTGATCAACCACGATAAATGTGTTTTCCTTTGTTTTTACAGACGTCAACGAGTGTGACCTCAATCCCAACATCTGCCTTCACGGGGAGTGCGAGAACACCAAAGGTTCCTTCATCTGTCACTGCCAACTGGGATATTTTGTAAAGAAGGGTACTACTGGCTGCACAGGTACATCTATTACTGTTTTGTTTATTTAATTGATTTTGTACATAGCCCTCTTATCCTGAAGGCTTTACAGCCTCCCATGTAAGGTCAGTAACTACATTTCTCCAAAGGAAAAACATTGCAAATAATTACGTATAGTAATACAGAGAATTATATCTACAATTACAATGCATTCTATTGTCAATTCTTATTACAGATATTGATGAGTGTGAAGTTGGTGCTCACAACTGCGATGTGCACGCCTCATGCATCAACGTTCCTGGAAGCTTTAAGTGCAAGTGTGGTACTGGCTGGGTCGGAGATGGACTGAAATGCATTGGTAGGTTGCGATTAGAGAGAGAATCATTTTTACTCTGCAGTTTATTCCTCATGCATTTCAAAATAGTAGAGTGACATATGTTATCCCCATTTTAATATTTATCTGCTTGAGTACTGTATGCTAGATCAATTGTCTTAATGAAGGTGGTCACATACAAATTGAAGGCTTTGAGCAATGTACTAAAATAACAATGTAACCTTAGAGAAAGTTTGAACAGTATGTGACCTGCATACATTGGTAAAAAAAAAATACAACAAACTAAATTATAGTCTGTGATTCATTGAGTTCCATTTTAATGAATAGGACAATACCAACATAGAAAATGGTATCTCTGTTTATACATTTTAGATTCTAGAACTTCTCTACACTCCGCATAATGTCCAGGAAATTTCTGTTAGTTTAATTAAATCCTTATTTTACACCCAGATCCCTTTCTCATGGAAATGTTTATGATTAGCACATAATTTAGCATATACTTCTCCATATCAAGGAGAATGAGTCTTCGTCTAGATTTCCAGTGGGACGATCCAATCTGTGCCACAGTCTAGTGTATATAACGCTTGATGGCCCAAAGCTTGTTGGCTACTCAAAAATTGCAAATTCTTGCATGAGACAAGCTCCTTTGTGATATTAGGTAATTTGACACCATTTATGATTTTATTTAGACCTTGATGAATGCTCCACTGAAGAACACAACTGCAATGTGAACGCCAACTGCGTTAATACACCTGGTTCGTATCGCTGCTCTTGCACTGAAGGATTCAATGGGGACGGTTTCACCTGTTCAGGTAAGATAAAAAAAATATAAAAAAAGTTAAAGAAAATCAGAATTACCTGGAAATACGCAGGTTGTGCAGCTTCTGCAGTGAGCTACCACCAAACTAGGATAAGAGCCTACTAGTGATGATGCTTGCTCAACTTCTTGAAGCACTTCTGAGCTTATCCTACAAGCAGTGTTTTATGGGCATAGAGTTTCTGGGAGTTGTAGGTCAATTGATAACACATAATATCAGAACAATTACATCAACATAGCAGGTTGGGAAGGAGAGACAGCATGGGTGGGAATATGGTGTATGGAATATAGTGGGAAAATTTAAAAACAATTCTAAAGATTAACATTCCGTAAATATTGCTCCTTACATGTATGGGTGCATTATTTTAATTTAATGATATATCGGATGTCATATATCACAGCATGGCTTTTTGAATTTAACGATCAATCCCTCTGTGGCAATCTTCTGACATGTGCATATTGTCTGTTACAGATGTGGATGAATGTGCAGATAATGTGAATCTGTGTGACAATGGACACTGCCTGAATGCCCCCGGAGGATACCGCTGTGAGTGTGAAATGGGCTTCACACCTACTGAGGACAGCAAAGCTTGTCAAGGTGAGTTCTTTTGCTTGCAGGTTTTATATTTTGAATATTGACTTGGTGCATGAGTCTTCAGGAATGGTCAGGAAAGCGTGGGGGAATTTAACTTGTCAATCAACAGAATGAGCAATTTGCTCATGAATGGGTATATGTGCATGAGGGACATCGAGCATTTTGTATCAGGTGGTACTACTGCTGTCCACTAAATCTTCCTCTTCTTTCAGACATTGATGAATGTACATTCCAGAACATTTGCGTCTTTGGAACCTGCCAGAATCTGCCTGGAATGTTCCGCTGCGTCTGTGATGATGGTTATGAGCTGGATAGGAGCGGAGGAAACTGTACTGGTGAGATTCAATGCTAAATATTATATTTAACCACCTAGGACAGTACATTAAAAGTTTACGCCTGCTACTAGAAAAGCAAATATTTAGTTTGAGTAATGAAAATAAATGATAAGATTTACTTTTATTTTAGCAAAAGTGACACTTTTAATTCCAGAACTAAAGGCACATGCTTCAGCGATTGAATGCAATAAAAAGAATGAATGAATGAGGAAATATCAACTATGTTTAATTTTGTTAGTGCTAGCATTTTTTAATAGCAATTATATTCTGGTAGATAGCCCAGATTATTAAAATGAAATCCGAACAGACTTTATATACACAGTGGCGTGTAGGACTTCATGGGCTAGTAGTTCTGGAATAGGAGTGGGATTTGATGGTGAGATAGTCCAGTAGTTGGTGAAGGTTGAGCGTGCACAGAAGATTGTAAAAGCAATGCTGATGTGCTTTAAGGAAGCATTTCAATGCCTGTGGTGTTAGAAGACCATGTGGTGTTAGAAGACCATATGGTGTTAGAAGACATTCTCACTGTTTTCTTTTTTCTCAGATGTAAATGAATGTGCTGATCCAGTGAACTGTATCAATGGACTGTGCGTTAATACCCCAGGAAGCTACTCGTGCAACTGCCCGCAGGACTTCGAGCTGAACCCTACTGGAGTGGGATGTGTTGGTGAGTTACTTTGTTCAAGGAAACACAAGCAGGATTGGAAGAGCATGTGAAATGCACTTGTTGCTCAGTTTAATCGATAATCTTGTTTCACGTACACAGATACCCGTGTTGGTAACTGCTTCTTGGAAACCCTAGCCCGGGGTGATGGTGGAATCTCATGCAGTGCGGAAATTGGAGTGGGTGTCACACGTGCCTCTTGCTGCTGCTCTCTGGGCCGTGCTTGGGGTAACCCCTGTGAATTCTGCCCTCTTGGAAACTCAAGTAAGTGAGCAAGAGGTTTTTCTAAAGGCTTTTTAAGTTTGCTCTGGAAGGATAATATAGATTTGCAATGAAGATCAATAGTTGAATTCACTTAGTGATCCAAAGGGCAAAATAACCCTCAATATAACGTATAGTATGTGAGGAAGGGATAGTGACTGTGGGCTAATGTCAATCAGGAGGTTATCTAAATGAAGAGTTTCTCTCCCTTTGCTGCAGCTGAATACAAGACTCTGTGTCCTGGCGGTGAAGGATTCAGACCAAACCCCATAACAGTTATCTTAGAAGGTAAGAAAGACTTCATTGAATAATGTACTGTCCTTGTTTCATTGTGAAATGGAGAGTGTAGCTGTATTGTTGTATTGTATTGTTGTATTGTATTATATTGTTGTATTGTTGTATTGTTTGACTAGTACTGCTCATTATATATTGTCTTTACTGTATCTATGTGTTTCAGTTGACTCTATATTCAAATCTCTTATTTGTTTCCTGTTTTTTTTATTTTATTTATTTCTAATTCATCACAGATATTGATGAATGCCAGGAACTCCCAGGTTTGTGCCAAGGTGGAAATTGTGTAAATACTTTTGGAAGCTTCCAGTGTGAGTGTCCACTCGGCTACTACTTGAATGAAGAAACCCGTATCTGTGAAGGTAATGAAACAAGCTTTATAACAATAGCTGGGGTTAGAGATGTCTGTCAAATCAACATACACCATGAGGAGAACAAAGCAATCCATTTTGACTCATGGAATAATTGCTTTGGTGAAATGCAACTAGTGTCCACATCTTCTGCGTGTCCTTCTCTCTCATTCAGTGGAGCTCATTATCTTCAACCACCTCAAAGGTTTTCTTGATAACATTTAATATTATGCAGAGAGCTATTGTTCCCTTTAATTAAGGATATGTTGAAATTCTGGTTCCTACAATAAAAATTTGGAGCTAGATCTAAATGCTTAAATGGTGACTTTCAAGCACACTATGTAACCACCCTTCGGTGCCTTCCTACCAGGCATGGGCGCCTGAACGTCTCTTCATTAGCCGAAAACAGCTCATTTAGACTTAATAATGTACTATACCGACATATTGGCTGGGGAGGAATTATTACACGGCCAGCCTTGATGTAACATTTTATTTTTTTGTTAAAACCCTCTGCAGTCTAGTTGGCATTCTTAAACAAATCTGGGATTAATCTGGGATAAAAGAAAACTTTAAGACTATTTTTGGAATAAGTTAAAACTTGTATTCCTATGGAGTCTGTTTGTCTAGCGAGGGCTTATATTAGCCTTAGTTGGCACTATGCAATGCAACATGCAGAGGCTAAAACCAAGGTTTTACCAATGCAGTGTCTGTTGGAAAATTATAGATCTTCAGTATATAGTAATATGTCAACACATTGTATTCATTGTAAACTGTTTTTTTTCCAGACATTGATGAATGCTCAGCACACATTGGCATCTGTGGTCCGGGAACGTGCTACAATACTCTTGGAAACTATACTTGTGTTTGTCCTCCAGAGTATATGCAAGTCAATGGAGGAAACAACTGCATGGGTAAGTGGGGTTATACTGATTCTTTCCCCCCTTCTTCCTCTTGGCCTCCCATTTATTTAAATTCCCCCCAAAATGGGCAAGCCTCCTAGTTCTCTTATTGCGTAAGGATATTTCCAATGCCCAGGTCTCTAAACACATACCTGATTATAATTATTATATATGATGTGTCCCTATTAATCTTCTCTTTATTAATTCTTTAACATTGTGGGCATGATATAAGCGTGGTGAGTTGATAGGGTCACTCCGTTACCAGTCAGAACAATTCTAAATGATTTTGTTAAAATCCAGAAGCAGCAAAGCTCTAACTAGGTTTTGTCATTTCACCGTACGGATTTGACACAGCATGGCTTTTGATTACAGATATGAGGAAGAGTGTGTGTTACCGCAACTACAATGACACGTGTGAAAATGAGCTTTCAGCCAATATGACCAAGAAGATGTGTTGCTGCTCCTACAACATTGGCAAAGCATGGAATAAGCCCTGTGAACCTTGCCCCACGCTTGCTAGCCGTAAGTTTATTTCTCATATAAATACTACGTCACACATATGAGTTCCATATCATTGATAGGAATGAGTCAAATACCTGTGAATTCCCTTGCCTTTCATTTAATTGGATGTAGTGTAAAGCCTTTTAGATTACTTGAGTGGTGATCACCAGCTGAGGGGTTTAGCACCCGCAACATTTTTCTGTAGACAAAAAGATACTTTAATAGGACTAAATAATAAAATGTAGAATACTGTATGTTAAGGATGGTTTAGATAAAAGCATAGTTTACAATCTATTATGTTTTTATAGTTTATCATAATAACCACAGATAACATTTGTTGTGTTTCGACAGCATTATCTTTTAACACTTCTGTTAAAAGTCAACCATACGTATAATACTCTTTCTGTTACTATTATGCATGTGGCTGCTCTGTCATCCTATGTGTAAAGCGACTTTGTATTCACATGTGTCTATGCTCCTTTTTCAGCTGAATACCAAATTCTTTGTGGTACCCAGCCCCCTGGATTCATTATTGACATCCGAACTGGCAAACCAGTGGGTAAGACTCTTTTCAGGAGGTTATGAGAGATGTCCACAGAGACTGATGGAGAGCTGATGGATTAATTATTATTCGTTATTTTCCCAACTTCCAGATATTGATGAATGCACTGAAATCCCAGCTATTTGCACCAACGGAGTATGTATCAACCAGATTGGAAGCTTCCGCTGCGAGTGTCCAATGGGCTTCAGCTACAATAACATCCTCCTCATCTGTGAAGGTTTGTTGCCCTTTCTAACAAGGTTGTATGGCTGTCATAATAACATCATTCACTGGACCCACTGACACGAACATGACATCTAACAGGATTACTTACTAAAGTAAGGATTCAAAGGGAATTTCAAATTTAGCCAAACTAAAAGCCCAGCTGACTTGGAATTTTTTTAATTCAGCTATTTTATTTGGAATTCACTCTGAATTTTCATTTTAAGGAATAAACCTGTAAATAAAAAAATAAAATATTCTTAATTTCACAGACATCAGTAGTTCACGCAGAAATGGTGGTTTATGTCCTAAGTCATCCTCTAAGGAAGGATAAGGCGAGGCTGTCTTTTGACTTCTTCTAATGGATATTAGCCTTAACACTTGAGAAGCTGTGCCCAATTCTATATTTTCTTTTCTGCAGAAAGAGATATATTCATGCCTCGGTGTGTCAAGAAATGTGTAAAAATATTGTGCACTAGCAGAAATGTTTAGGTTCGGGGATTATTAGTGGGAAGACTGTAGAATTAGTGAACTGGAAGATCACATGGTGCTATATCTCTGTTCTTCGCTATCCTATGTTCTAAAATGCAGGGCAGCTATGGTAGTTATAGCTCGATGTGAGGAGCTTGCAAACAATCTTTTTTTTTTCATTATTATGTTGACAGATATTGATGAATGCAGCAGTGGAGAAAATCTGTGCCAGATCAATGCCGACTGTATTAATATCCCTGGGTCGTACCGCTGCGAGTGCTCCAGTGGATACAAGTTGTCCCCCAGTGGGGCCTGTGTGGGTAAGAAGGAAACACATTGATTTTCTGAATATCTTTCTTGGACAATCACTCAGTTCATACATATTTGATATATTTTGACCTTGAGTGATCGGGAAAGGAAGTGATCAATAATAAAACGTTTTTGCCGTTTTTCTCGGCAGGTCGTAATGAGTGTAATGAGATTCCAAATGTCTGCAGCCATGGATCATGCGTAGACACTGATGGTAGCTACATCTGTGTGTGTCACAATGGATTCAAAGCCAATGGGGACCAAACAATGTGCATGGGTAAGTGACCTGTTATTTTAAAATGTGGACTGTATCTGTATAAAGATGGATAACAATAAGTGACTAATACATTTTAAACACAGGGCATACTTGACTTCATTAATTTGTGTATGGGGAAACACTTTATAACTATACATTATGTTTTGACTTATTTAGTATATACTTCAAATCTGTCATTAATTAATTATACAATTATTTTTATTAGATATTGATGAGTGCGATCGTCAGCCATGTGGCAACGGAACCTGCAAGAACACTGTTGGCTCTTACAACTGTCTCTGCTTCCCTGGATTTGAACTCACTCACAACAATGACTGCTTGGGTAAGGCACTGTAAAGATAAATAATTGCTTTTAAAAGTTATCTCATGGCTGGCTGGGAGTGCTAAGAGTTACAGGCCACAGTTTCTTAGATACAAGTAGCCTAAGTCCCCACTCCAATGTCAATTCTCCAAAACAAAACGTTTGTCTTTCTGCTTGACCTCACAGACATCGATGAGTGTTCTTCTCTGGTGGGCCAAGTTTGCCGCAATGGCCAATGCCTCAACAACATGGGCTCCTTCCAGTGCTTATGTCATGAAGGCTATGAGATCACACCTGACGGCAAGAACTGTGTGGGTGAGTATCTGCCCCATAATCTGACAGCTTGTGGGGAATCACTAATTGCTAGATTGTTAATTTGTGCTTCTTTTGTACAAACATCATTGATATTTCTTAGATTCAATATCTTTCAAACAATGTAAGCTCAAATAAATAGCTGGTTTACACCCTTATTATAATATCTAAGCTCCCACAGCTACAGTCTGCGACACGAATGAGATATTTGTCTCAGTCAACTATTTGCTCATATTATTCAGGCTTTTTATCATAAATGAACATTGAGTGCTGTAATGTCAGAGTCATTTTAGTTTGCAGTAATTATATTATGTTCTGGTCTGCAGACATTAATGAATGTACCAGTTTGCCTGGGACCTGTTCTCCTGGAACATGTCAAAATCTGGAGGGATCGTTCCGCTGTATCTGCCCCCTTGGATATGAAGTGCAGAATGACAATTGTATTGGTAAGTGTCTTCTGTGTTGGAGTTGAAATAATAGCCATATTTGTGAAGTGATACAGAAATAAAATAATAAATAATCTTAGAATGCTCTAATGCTTTTCATTGGACTAACAGAATTTTAAAACAACAAGCTTTCAAGAGACCCTTTAGACTTGATAAAGACGTGTTGTCCCAAAAGCGTACGGCTCCAAAATTCTGCTAGTCAAATAAAAATGTTCTACAAGATAGTAAGATAATCTATTGTTTTATTTTTGTATAACCATGAACAGGGTTATGTAATGTTGCCAGCGTTATAGTATTGCTATTTATATAAAAACCACAAAGTAATGAATTAAAGCACAACAAATTTGCATTTAATGGACTATTGCAACAATACAGATGGGTACATTCGTGGACTGGCATATTTAATACTGCCTCTTGGTTTCTCAAGCAGTTCACACTACAATTACAATTCCAAGATTAAGTATGTACCAACATCAGAATGAGGAAGTCCATTAGCTGGAAGTCCAAGATCCATAATATTTAACGATATTCTAAGCTCCAAGTATCATCCATCACACTTTTTAGAAAGTCTCCTGATCGTGCACCTGAAATTGCCACAAATGCCTAATATGTATCTAGCAGCAAAAAAAATGACTTGAACGTCCACGCAGTCCATGAAACTAGCCCAAATCTAAATAGTGTTTTGGTTGAGAGTTCTAGAAAATGTCAATAAGATGTTGCCTGACATTAAGCGTAAAATGCAATATTATTATTTAATATATTTTCAGAGGGCTATATGATTTAAAGTTTTGCTTCTGACTTCTGTTTTTATTCCATTAGACATCAATGAATGTGACGAAGAGCCTAACATTTGCTTGTTTGGAACCTGCACCAACACTCCTGGAAGCTTCCAATGCGTTTGTCCTCCGGGATTTGTCCTGTCTGATAATGGCCGCCGTTGCTTTGGTCAGTGCAACACCGACCACTAACACAGTAACACCTAGCACTTTGTCTTCTTCTACAGCCAGAAATATTGAACTGCAAGCTCACCAGATGTTTTAATGGACATTAGTGTGGCTAAATTCTAATTCTCCAGCTGTTGTAGAATGATATCTTCTGTGTTGCTTTGTCAAACTGTAGAGGACTACATAGAAACATAGTATGTGGCGGCTGATAAGAACCATTCGGCCCGTCTAGTCTGCCCAATTTTCTAAATACTTTCATTAGTCCCTGGCTTTATCTTATAGTTAGGATAGCCTTATGCCTATCCCACTCATGCTTAAACTCCTTCACTGTGTTAACCTCTACCTCTTCAGCTGGAAGGCTACTTGTTGGTACCCCTATCTTACATTGTAACTGCCTTTTTCTCTCTTCCTTATTTCTCTCTTCTTTCCCTACTTCTCCTTCACTTGTCCCACATGTCCTTGGGTCCTCCACTACACTTGTTTCTTGTGCATTTTTTTTTTTCATTTTAGTTCCACCACATTCCATTCCTTTTGCCAGGATAATTAAGAACCAAGGTTAAGAACCGTCCCATGTAACACAGCACTTGTAGTGTTCCACTGTATATGTAATATTGCCACTATGAGCGCATGTGTCTGATTACACAGTATCTTTTTCTACAGACACTCGCGAGAGCTTCTGTTTTACTGAATTCGATAACGGCAAATGCTCAGTTCCAAAAGCTTCCAACACTACAAAAGCTATGTGCTGCTGCAGCAAAATGCCCGGAGAGGGCTGGGGCGACCCGTGCGAGCTGTGCCCCACCGAAGGAAGTGGTAAGAATTATACGGAACAAAATTTACTTAGAGAGTGATTAGATGTATTTGGAATTTAATCGAATTTCTAAAAAAAATAACGGAACACTTAAGGACAGTAACATGCTTAAATGCTCTTATATGTAGCTATATATTGTGGTAGACTTTTGTGTTTTCTTTTTTTATTAGCATATGAAGCCAAAATAATTATATTATATTATATATTGCCAAAAAATATCCAGACCCACTTTTTTTTGCTTTAATGTTTATGGAGCCTAATGTTGGTAAATTAGTTTGCAATTCATCCCAATGAAATATTAAAAACAAACAAAGACATTTTATGTATTTACAGTTGAGTGTGAGACGGGTGGTCAACATTGTATAGTGGATTTGACCTTGTCCTTGACCTTGGTCAGGTAGCTTCGTTGATTCTATCAGTAGGATTGTATAGGTGGTGGAAGATGTGATACACTATATCTCCATGAGTGATATTTACACTGTCTTCTTTTACTATGTCCTTTTAGTGGCCTTCACTGAACTCTGCCCATTTGGACATGGAGCTATTCCTGGCATAGGAGATAATAGAGAAGGTAAGTAACAGCTAAGCAAACGTCTTACATTAACTCAATAAATCTGACCACATAAATGCCTCAAATTTATTTTTCTGTATCTATGTATACTTTATAATAATTCTAGCACAATACGTTTAGCAGAATGTCCATGTAAATATTCATGTTCTTTGTAGGGTTCTAAGTTTATCAGTTCTATTATTGATGAGATAGCTCAGTTAGTTTGTTAATGTGCTAACTAAAAACCCTGCCCTTATCTCTGTGTCACAGTAATTACTAAAATATATTTCACTCTAATTTAATTTTTGACCTTTGGGCTTTTTACTTGACAATGTTTTCATTTGTTCAATGTTCTATCTAGATGTAGAATAAACACACCATAATTATTATGCAGAGGAAACTTTTATTAGTACACATTATAACAAAGAACAGCAGAAATAAAATGCATAGTATACATGTAGAAACATTACTACATAGATAGACAAAGTTGTACAATAAACATATAAATGCAAACAAAACCAGGTGTGTAAATCGTAAACCCATAATTGTTACCTTAAGTACACTGACCAGAGAGTGGTTTACTCTATAAAGTACACGGTTTATCCTAATTATGTAAGAGGATTTTACCATTTATCACTGAGCATAGATTATTCGTACTTAGCATTAAACCCATACAAATAAGAGCTTTCTACATTAACCTTCACCTCAACATGTGAGTAAAGAATTTAAGAGTAATAATTTCAGATGACTTAAAGGTAGGTAGACAATGTAATAGAGCAGCAGGAAATGGATTACATGATAAAAGGTTAAAGAGACACTATAGTCACCTGAACAACTTTATCTTAATGAAGCAGTTTTGGTGTATAGAACATGCCCCTGCAGCCTCACTGCTCAATCCTCTGCCATTTAGGAGTTAAATCCCTTTGTTTATGAACCCTAGTCACACCTCCCTGCATGTGACTTGCACAGCCTTCTATAAACACTTCCTGTAAAGAGAGCCCTATTTAGGCTTTCTTTATTGCAAGTTCTGTTTAATTAAGATTTTCTTATCCCCTGCTATGTTAATAGCTTGCTAGGCCCTGCAAGAGCCTCCTGTATGGGATTAAAGTTAAATTTAGCGATTGAGATACAATTATTTAAGGTAAATTACATCTGTTTGAAAGTGAAACCAGTTTTTTTTCATGCAAGCTCTGTCAATCATAGCCAGGGGAGGTGTGGCTAGGGCTGCATAAACAGTAACAAAGTGATTTAACTCCTAAATGACAGTGAATTGAGCAGTGAAATTGCAGGGGAATGATCTATACACTAAAACTGCTTTATTTAGCTAAAGTAATTTAGGTGACTATAGTGATCTTAACATGTATAGCTTGGAGGAAAGACAAGACAGGGGGGATATGATAGAAACATTTAAATACATAAAGGAAATCAACACAGTAAAGGAGGAGACTATATTTAAAAGAAGAAAAGCTACCACAACAAGAGGACATAGTCTAAAATTAGGGGGGCAAAGGTTTAAATATAATTTCAGGAAGTATTACTTAACTGAGAGGGTAGTGGATGCATGGAATAACCTTCTAGTTGAAGTGGTAGAGGCTAACACTGTGAAGGAGTTTAAGCATGCGTAGGAGAGGCGTAAGGCTATCCTAACTATAAGATAAGGCCAGGTACTAATAACAGTATTAATAAAATTGGGCAGACTAGATGGGCCGAATGGTTCTTATCTGCCGTCACATTCTATGTTTCTAATAATTTTTTGTTCTCTGTAGATGTGAATGAATGTGCTGGGAATCCTGGAATCTGTCGCAACGGAGTTTGTATTAACACAGACGGCTCTTTCCGCTGTGAATGTCCTTTTGGTTATCTTCTGGATTATACAGCAATTAACTGTGTTGGTGAGTAGGCAGACAATCTAACTTTGAGTTTTTACAGACTATATGTAGCTTTAACATTAACTTATAAAATGAGAGCGTACAATGTTGAAACAGCTGTTCTTGTAGTCATGATGTGAAGTATAGAAATAATGTTATTGCATTATAATATTTGTACTTATCACAGTTATGTTAGCAGGCTACAATGTAAAATCCATGTGAAATGATCAGGTCGGATGTGCGTACTAATAGAACATAAAATATCTACAGATTTCGATGAGTGTTCCGTTGGGAATCCATGCGGCAATGGTACATGCACCAATGTGATTGGAGGATTCGAATGTGCCTGTGATGAAGGGTTTGAACCCGGCCCAATGATGGTTTGCGAAGGTATCTAACTATAGAAATAATTTTAACAAGTAAACATAAATATGGGGCAAATGGCGTTTGGGGTCTGTACCTGTTTTAATGAAATATTTGTTTCCTTTACCACTTGTGTAAGACTCGTTCGGGGTTTGCAGGTACACTCAGTAGTGTATTCTTGATAGTTTTCATTTTCTTAAAGCGGGTCTGTCATTTTTCCGTATTTGATTAAGATAAAATTTGATGGTGACAAAATGCATTTTAGAAGTTTTTGTAGGCTGAGTTGATGACTGAGACAAACCCGGTGTGATCTGTTTTTAGATATCAATGAGTGCACAAACCCTCTGCTTTGTGCTTTCCGCTGTATAAACACCTATGGAACATATGAGTGCACCTGTCCTTCCGGATACACCCTGAGAGAGGACCGCAGGATGTGCAAAGGTAAAAGCCGTCATTGGGAAGCAGCTAGCTATGGCTGAACCCATTCTCTTTTCTGGGCGCACCGACCAGAAATTCATTTTACAATTTTCTTAAGGCAGGTATTTTGAATATGGACACTCTCTTGTTTTTGTTAATAAATATCAATAAAGTTGTTCTCAAGAAGCTTAAAGGGTCCATAATACAATAATATACACAAGGTTTATAAAAAAAAAAAAAAACAGCACAATAATAAATCACAGATATGAAAGTAAAACATATTGAGAATGATTAAAGTGGAAGATAGGAGAGAAAGCTGGGAACAAACCTTTTAAAATTAAATTAACGTGAAATTTCAGCTCATCAGAATAGCGCCGACGCTCAATAAAACAGCAATAATAGTGTGTGTCTTGTTAATTAGATTACATTCTGATCTGCAAATAGACTAGTTTTATCATAGAACATTGGAAGATGTTAGAAATCCATATTATTTGATGTTAGAGAAGTGAGGAGCAAGAGTGATGGACACTCCTTAATAATAACCATGGGGTGTTTGCACACTTTAAAAGTGACCCCCTTCATGGATATGATTTCCACAGTAATTTTCTTATGCTCAAGAATTATTGATATGGTAATCAATGCGGAATTGTACAGCGCTGAAAATTTCGCCCTGGTAAATTTCACGGCAGGCTTAATGTAATGTAATCTTATGTTTGCAGATCTGGATGAGTGCGCCGAAGGTCTCCATGACTGCGAGTCGCGTGGCATGATGTGCAAAAACCTTATTGGCACATTCATGTGCATATGCCCACCAGGCATGCAACGGCGCCCAGATGGGGAGGGCTGTATGGGTAAGAATACAGATATTTTTTTTTTTGATTGTGCGGATATTAATGTTTTGGTTTTAGCTTTTTGTTTGTTCCAGTGTTTGTTCTGTTTGAGTTACTGTTGTGTCTGCACACCATTATGGTTGCGTTCCAAACACTTACGGTGGTGCACAAAAAGTCTATCTTTATATTACTGCACAATGACCAATGCTGTGTTACATACCCCTTTTCCTGTTTATGCTGTTACAGATGAAAATGAATGTCGCACAAAACCCAACATTTGCCCCAACGGCCGCTGTGTTAATACCATTGGCAGCTACCGATGCGACTGTAATGATGGGTTCCAGGTCAGTGCCTCTGGCACCGAGTGTGTGGGTGAGTACACGTTCTAGGCACGGCCTTGAAAACAACTCAAATATGATCAGTGTACACATATTGTGATAATATGATCACTCCACATGATCACTCCACATATTAGATATACTGCTTAATATACACTCTGTATTTTTGTCAAATAAATACGAATAAAAAAATTAAGGAAAAAAATGGCTGATCTGTAAAGTTTCACCTTATTATTGCCTCAGTTTTGCCATGCTAATTTAATTCACGAAAAGTTTTGTGAATAGCCCAGTAAGAGGTCAATCTTCCTGTTGCAACAATGGATCAAAATACATCACCTTCAGGAAGCACTTAATGTCTTGTTCTTAATCCAAGTGCATACATATCCACATGTAAAACATGATATGTGAATTACTAATAAATGAACAATCGGTTAATTTTATTTTATTTTCCCCAGTGAGATAATACTGGTGAATGATATGTACGGCCAAGTTTGATCTCTATCTTTTGTCTCCTCAGACACCCGGCAGGGATTCTGCTTCACCGAAGTTCTCCAGACGATGTGCCAGGGGTCCTCCACCAACCGCAACATGGTCACCAAGTCTGAGTGCTGCTGTAACAGTGGACGAGGCTGGGGCAATCAGTGCGAGCTGTGCCCGTTACCTGGCACTGGTACATACAAGAAAATGTGCCCACATGGCCCTGGTTTCACCACAGATGGAAGAGGTAAAGCACATCCACCTATAAATAAGACGAAATGACAAATATATATATATATATAAATTGTAAAATTTTGGGGGTTAATTTATGAATAGGTTGTTGCAAACTATAACTACGTAAAGGTTTCATACCCTTCCCTGTACCATTTATGATGCACTTTCATGACATTAGCAATGTCACACCATGCAGATATTTCTATCGGAAGTACTTGCTGAATTATCTACTTGTCTCCTTTTAGATATTGATGAATGCAAAGTTCTGCCCAACCTGTGTAAGAATGGACAGTGCATAAACACCATTGGATCCTTCCGCTGTCACTGCAAACTGGGATACACCACGGATATTACAGGGACAACCTGTGTGGGTAAGGGACTGACTGTGCTAGCATGAAGAATGTATGGGAACATCGTTGTCTTCTTCTGCTAAGTAACAAAAACAAAGTTTGAAGATGTTGCAAAGTATGTAGATACTAGTGAAGTGAAGATAGGGAATGTCAATGCTTAATGGAAATTAAAATAGTTATTCTGGATGGGTTGGATGTCATTTTTTTATTTTAACCAACGGTGAATTCAGATGTGCACCAATGATGTCCAGATGAGTTTTTTAATCATTAGTGGCCTCAAGAATGTTCCGAGATTATCCAATACTCTTGTTGTTCTGATATATGTTGTGTTTGAGAAATAATGACTTTTCATTGGTCTTTGCAGATCTGGATGAATGTGCTCAATCACCCAAACCATGTAATTTTATCTGTAAGAACACAGAGGGAAGCTACCAGTGCTCTTGCCCTAGAGGTTACATTCTGCAAGAGGATGGCAAGACCTGCAAAGGTTATTATAAATATCTTGTTCTACCGTTTTGTGTTCCTTCTCCAAATTGCAACAATATCAAACTGTATACTTGATAATTGATGCATTCCATGCACTACACACAGGAAAAAAAGGAAGATATTTGTTGTGACGTTTTGTAGTGAGATAGAATCTGCTTTAGTAGCCATTGTCATGTAGAGTTGGAATGATTGTCTTGTCGTAATGACATCTAAGGTTCTGTTGGCTGTCACATTGGGTGTTGTATAGCTTATATGTTTTGCCAGGATAGTTCGTTTTCTAACATTGTACCTTAAATACGCAGATTTGGATGAGTGTTCCACAAAACAGCACAACTGCCAGTTCTTGTGTGTTAATACCATCGGAAGCTTCAACTGCAAGTGCCCACCAGGCTTTACCCAGCACCAGTCCTCGTGTATTGGTAAGAATGTTCTCTTTCATTAGAAGAACTCTTCCTGTTCTACAACAATGTACATGCTGGGCTCACTCACTTATTGTCCACAGATAACAATGAATGTAGTGCTCAGCCAACCCTGTGCGGGTCTCGTGGTATGTGCCAGAATAACCCTGGAAGCTTCAGCTGTGAATGTCAGAAAGGCTTCTCTCTGGACAACTCGGGCAGCAACTGTGAAGGTGAGAGTTTCCACAAGTGCACTACATAATACACCGCTGGCAGGCTAATGGGTTACCACAAGAGGCTCATTTAAACCACACTATCCATGATTAAGAAGAATGTGTAATAAATACTTTCAAGCCGAGAACTCCGTATTGGTACGGCCATGGCTGCTCGTTGAAGGATTTCGTAGAGTCATTCAATTCTAATAACCCAAGTGGTAATTCATTTTATTGGTAAAGTGGACCAACAGGGTCACCTCACATCAGCAGCTTGTTTGTGTATAAGCACGGAACATAGTCAGCTCTATTTTGGGAAAATGTTGCGATGGTATTCACAAAAAGATGTGTTCAATATTTGACAGATTTGTTTGTTAAGGAACATTACCGCAAAGCTCACTAATGCCTCGTTTCCACTGAGCGGATCGGTTCGGTTCGGTTTGGTACGGTTCGCTATTTTGGGTGTTTCCATTATGAAAGTGGTCCATACAAGCGAACCGTACCGATCCATTCAGGGTCCTGCTTCAGATGTAGGGCCATAAGAAATGGAACGGTTCGGTTAGGGCGGAGCTACTATACAATCCATTGATTGGTGGACAGGAAGAGCATTTTTTCTAAACCCTGCATGGCCCTGAAAGGTCTGACTTGCAGTGGAAACGCTCAACAGAATGGGCTGGTCTATTCTAAACCTTACAAACTGTACCGACCCGAACCGATCCGCTCAGTGGAAACGAGGCATAAGTTTCATTTTCCGAGCCTTATATTATTTCCATTTCTTTAAGTTACAAAATAGCTTCCTAAAATAAATGATAACAATTAAGGGATCGTTTAGTAACCTTAAAATTGCATTCATACTGACTAGATTAGGAAACTGGGAGAAAAAAAAATTTCAGGTATTTACTAAAAAGCTAATTCTGTGCATACTTGGCTATCGTTCCCCTATTAACAAAGTTAGGGTCAGTTTGCTGGAAATATTTTTAATTTCTAGGTATTTTTGTGAAGTCTGATGCTGCAAAAATGACACATAGTAAATCACCCTATAGTAAAAAAAAAATTGTAAGGTATATTACATTACAGACTAAATTTAATTTTGATTTCCAGATAATGTAATTTATCTTGGTCCCATTGAAAGACATTTAACCAAAGTGTTTGTTTGCTTAGAAAATAATCATGGCAGGTACATTTTCTGTTTCACCTGACAATTCTCTGTCAAGGTATCAGTAGATCTATATTTTTTGTTTCTTAGATGTGGATGAATGTGACGGAAACCACCGTTGTCAACATGGTTGCCAGAATGTCTTAGGAGGATTCCGATGTGGTTGCCCACAAGGCTATGTACAACATTACCAGTGGAACCAGTGCGTAGGTAAGAAAGTGACATTCCACAAATCGTGGCATAAGTCTCTTTGAATATATTGGAAAATAAACCAACCCAAAGGTTGTTTCAGTGAGTCTTCTAATCTATTAATTGGCTGGTACTAACCAGCATAATGTAAATTGTAATGCAGAAAATAGTCTGTGTAAAAGAATGAAAGCTCATTTTTAAAATTTCTTATTTTTTCTGTTGGTGAATATTAACAATTTTAGCAAAAAAGATCGATTGGAGACTCAATTTGGATGAACATTTATGTTAAAAAATTTATATTTAATGTATATTAAAGATCAATTAATTCAAATATATATATAATAAATTATACTTCCACCATTACAAATGCTGTTTAGAACACTTCTTATTACCATTTTGTAAAATGTGTTTTTAGTACCAAAAAAAAAAATCTACATGACAAATCTGATTTACATCCATGGTTAATGTTTATCTCTAACCTTGCAATATCTCCTCTTGTCAGATGAGAATGAGTGTTCCAGTCAGTCCTCCTGCGGCTCAGCCTCCTGCTACAATACTTTGGGAAGCTTTAAGTGTGTTTGCCCATCAGGCTTTGATTTCGATCAGTCATTCGGTGGTTGCCAGGATGTAGATGAGTGCTCAGCTGGAGGAGCCCCTTGCAGCTATGGTTGCTCCAACACTGATGGTGGTTATCTGTGTGGCTGCCCTGGTGGATACTTCCGAGCCGGTCAAGGGTGAGTATATACCGAATAAAGGTCTGCACTAGAGTGGGAGAATGGACTAATTTCATATATCTGTATGAGTAGGTGTGATTATTCATACTCAATACCCAAATTGTATGCAAAATATACTTTCTTCTATTTTTTACTGTCTTCTGCTGAAACAAGGACAGATGGGTTATGGGCCACCATGAGGAAGCTGAAGTGTTAATTATTTTCTTGATATACACTCTCTTGGAGAGATTTCTAAACATTCTTACTTTGCTTATCTATATACCTGTATTATGAACGTCTAAACCTTCGCAGAGTTTATTGTTTTATGATGCGAAGTTTTAATTTTTCCATATTTGTTTTTAATATGGCTTGAATCCATGCAACACAAGAGAGTCCATAGCAGAGCCCGTAGAGCTATGTCAATGTAAAAATATATTGTTTGAGAAAGGTTTGGAGAAACCCTTTGACATTCTAGATCTGCTGAAGTTTAGTTAGGCATATACAAATGTTTTAATAGAAATCAAACATCTGCCAGTTATACGTGGACATTTAATCACTGTGATCATGCTGAAAACACATCCTTTCTTGGTTTCTAGGCACTGTGTGTCAGGCATGGGATTTGGAAAGGGCAGCTACCTCCCAGCTCCAATTGAAGAAGATGAGGAGAACTTACTGTCCCCAGAAGGTTGCTATGAATGTAAGATCAATGGGTATCCAAAGAGAGGAAGACAGAGACGCAGCACTAATTCAACCTCGGGTCATGAGGTAAGAAATACCACATTTTACGCTATCTGCTTATTAGTGGGGAGATGCACCATAGACTGCAATTGTGGAACATTGTTTAGTATGGAACCTGATTTCTAACCAGCCTCTTGAACCACATCTTCCCTTGTACTTCAAGAAAAGGCACTAAACTTTTAATAGTGTGAATTTGGATTTACCAGGGTGAACAGTGGTGAATAGAATAGAGCTTTGTCCAGATTTTGTGGGTATTCTCAGTTAATGAGGAAATGACACAATTTAAACCTAATAGGTCCCATGCGAGTTAAAATAAACCTGAGTGATTTAATTAGATCCCTCCAAGGTCTTTGAGAACTAAAGTATGGTTCTATATATACTGTATATGTCTGTACAAACAGTTTTTATTACAGTTTATCTAAATTGTTAGAATGAGTAAAAGGGTGGCCCCACAGAATTTAATGGGATACGGTACTTTAAATTCCTCTGACATTTTCTGTTTGTTGATCTTACAGATTCTTTGTGTTTAACGTTTAGTTAGTTTAATTAAAGTGAATGATCGGAATGTTGGCTAAAATGCAAGTCCTCAAATCTAGACCTTTCCCACATACCCAATTTGTTGATCTATGAGCTACAAAAAAAATCCGTACATGCTATTAAAATGAATGCCTCAAGGGAAGGACACAACCAGTTTGGAAGGTTAGGACCTGAATGTAAAGAAATACTTTTTAATTTCAATTAAAATATTCTTTATTCCCTAGAATATCATTTATAGCTTATTTAATTGGAGTGAAAAACATTGACATTTTAAGTAGATCTAGGATAAGGAATGTAAAGTTTATTTTTTTATTTTCACTATGGGTTGCACAGCATTTGATAGAGAAACAAATTATTCACGTTTGTCACAAGTCTTGAACAAATCCTTGTCCGTGTACCAGGAATCAAATTAAAAAGGATGTTAGCCACTAACATGGGAGTATTTGTCAATGGCTACAATTTCCTGTAACCTTAAAGAAACAGTCCAATCACCCTAACCAGAGGTTATGATGTCAGGAGTGCCCTGGGGCCATCACAGGATAAGTAGTCAAGCTGGACTGCAAATGGCCCATGAGGTAGCACTGAATTGTTGGGCTTGGCTAAGTTGAGCTAACAGATGTTCTGTGCACAATTTCCCAGCTGCCCTGTAGGCAGGGACGTTTTAGCCGCAAGGCAAACAAGGCATTTGCCTTGGGCAGCATTTTCTAGGGGGCGGCAAAAAACACTGCCCAGAAATGCCCAGGGCAAATGCCTTGTTAGCCTTGTGGCTAACTGACATGCCGGGCTGGCGAGCGGGCGGCTGGCGAGGGAGCACTTCCTCTGAGCTCTCTTTGCTCAGCTCCCTCGCGTGCCGCCCGCAGAGTGAGGCTGGGAGCCGGAATATGACATCATATTCCGGCTCCCAGCCTCACTCTGCGGGCGGCGTGCGAGGGAGTTCAGCAGACAGCTCAGAGGAAGTGCTCCCTCGCCAGCCGCCCGCCCGCGCCGCCCGCCCAGCAGCCACTGGACCACCAGGGAGAAAGAGACCCCCCCCACCATTCCCAAAGGTAAGGAGGCTGGGGGGAGGTTAAATAAAAAAAAATATATATGTTAATGTTAGTGTGCGTGTGTGTCTGTTAATGTGTGTCTGTTAGTGTGTGTGTGTCTGACTGTGTGTGTGTTTGCCTGTTAGTGTGAGTGTGTGTGTCTGTTAGTGAGTGTGTGTGTGTGTGTCTGCTAGTGTGTGTGTGCCTGTTAGTGTGTGTGTGTGTGTGTCTGTTAGTGTGTGTCTGTTAGTGTGTGTGTGCCTGTTAGTGTGTGTGTGTGTGTGTGTATGTCTGCTAGTGTGTGTCTGACTGTGTGTGTGTCTCTGACTGTGTGTGTGTTTGCCTGTTAGTGTGAGTGTGTGTGTCTGTTAGTGAGTGTGTGTGTGTGTCTGCTAGTGAGTGAGTGTGTGTCTGACTGTGTGTGTTTCTGTTAGTGTGTTTGCCTGTGAGTGTGTGTGTCTGTTAGTGAGTGTGTGTTTCTGTTAGCTAGTGTATGCGTATCTGTCAGTGAATGTGTGTGTGTGTATTTAGAAGGCGGGGCGGGGGAAAGGTTGGGTGGGGGTGGCGCAGGGGAGGGGAAGGGGGGTTCCTGAGTTTTGTCCTGCCTAGGGCAGCACAAAACCAGGATACACCACTGCCTGTAGGCTGTGACCAATGCCCAGTGGACCACAGGTAAGTTGTCAAATTGTTTGCAAATGTTTTGACTACTTACTCTGGAAAGGCCCAAGGCACTTCAGGCACCATAACAGCTCTTAGAAGTGGTTATGATACTTAGAATGTTCCTTAAAACATTTTTCATTATCTATGGCCACGGTTGTACTCTAGAAGAAGAAGAAAACATGGTGACTAGATATTTGTGGGATTTTTTTATGCAAACGACAACATTAACATTTATAAACTTTTATTTGTAGGACCATCACATCAGTCTGGCCAGTGTTGATGTAGATGCTCCACTCATCATGAATCTTAACATCTCTGATCTGGATAACAAGCAGCACATCCTGGAACTAATCCCAGCTCTGGAACCTCTGGAGAACCATGTACGCTACATTATCTCTCAGGGCAATGATGAAGGACACTTCCGCATCCACCAAAAGGATGGCCTCAGCTATCTACACCTAGGTCGCAAAAAAGTGACACCTGGCACATACAACTTGGAAATTGCCAGTGTACCATTATACCGCAGGAAGGAACTGCAGAAATTAGAGGACAGCAAGGACCTCAACTACCTCAGCGGAGAAATAGGCCAAGCACTCAAGATGAAACTTCGAATCCAACTATATTAACAACCCAAACAAACATTCCTTGTATGACCTTCACAAGATCCGAACTGTACAGTTATAGAATTTTCTTCTGTCTAATTAGCAAGCTTTTGTGTCAGAACCTACGCACTAAGGCGTAAGTTTGATGGAAAATGTGGAATATCAGTCCAGCAATTACCAACGTCCGTATATATTTTTGGAAAAAAAATTTCATAGCGTCTTTGTTACATAAAAAAATACAAAAAAATAAAAAATTATCTTGGGTTTAGGGATTTAAAAATAGTGTTGCTGGCAGAAATATCAATAAAATAAGTAAAGATGAAGTGAAGCATCCACAGAAATGCCAGCTGATATTTAAATATATTAAAAGTGGGTCTGAGTTTTTCTGGAGGTCTCTGAGATGTCAGTCTGTCCCCACCAAAAACATCCATAAACAAAACGGAATGGTGGGAGATTCTACTACAGCCAGTGCCTTACTAAAGTAATGATTATGTGCTTACGCAAAAAAAGAAGTGGCAATTAGAGGTTTAGACCTTGTTTCTCAAAAGTGTATTATGGTTTATTGTTTGAAATGTAAAGCTAATCTCTAACAATAAACTGTAATTGAGCATGCACAGATGGCTAAACCAAATGAAAGCAGGACGGTGGCTGTAGACGTTAAATATATAATTGTCAGGTTTTTTCAATTTTGTATTTTTTTATATTTTCCAAGTTAGTTGTGCATCAGAAACAAATGTTACAAATGTGACAAGGAGCATGTGATTAAAACCCTATGTTTGAGATTTGGAGTGGAAATACCGACCGAATATAGCATTAACGCTGAGTTGAACGTGATAATTGGAGAATCTAAAGACTGAAAACATACTGTGAGATATATTTGATAACAAGGAATTGTAGTAAATTGAAAACGGAAAAATAGCAAACAATTCGTAAAAATATCTCAGTTATAACTGTCACCTATTTTTGCCTAAATTTCGCAATTCATTGTTCAGTTTATTTTCAGTTTTATTACTATTCAATTCTTAGTTACTAAACTCTTGTGCTCTTTTACTGTTCCACTTCAGTACTCCATATGCTTCCCTGACAGGCATAGAATGAAAAGTGCTCAAATCTGTATTTCCGTTCTGTACATTATGAGGATCCAATACCAGAGTTAACTCTGTAGTGGTTTCCAGCCCAATCGACAAAGCACGCCAAAAGGATTTAGGCATTTTCCAGTGGGGTTGATGGAAAAACTTGGAGTGACATTGTGCCATGAAGTCTGGGGTCAAAACCACCGTATTACTGCAGTAGCTAATGTGGAGGTATTTTGCCAACCAGAAAGTTGTGTCAATGCAAGCAGAAGCCAAAGGTGCGGACTCTGGTCACAAATTAAATATGAATCCTCTATAAATGAAATAATTGATACCAATAACTCTGAAATGTAGAAAGATCAGTTTACTGTAGAGTTTACATCTTTTTCAGTTTACTGGTGGTGGTCAAAATACTAAAATTCTAAAAAGCGAAATAAAGATCAGCTCAAATAGATCCCATAAATTGAAATTGTTATCAACCTGCCCTGATTTTAGATAACTGTAAACAATCATCTGTATAAATGAAACATATTTACCTTATCCAGAGCCACATGAGCACGTTACGTGTATTTGTACAAGTCATCCCTACCATAAAGTCAACGTGCCCCTAAAACCTTGAACAAATATTGCTACATACTCAAACTGATGACAACTGTGTGGATAGAGAGGAAGTACAGGTTATGAGATAGGCCATTCAGTTATATCATATATCTAATTACAGGATGCTTAATAATAAAATAAGTGAATGGGAGGTTTGTGACATCATTGTACACATAACTGTTATCATGAGCACTCTGATTCCAGAAATTGTCACATCTTGGACAGTTTTAGGCCTGATCACTCGTATCAAATTTTCTAGAGATTTTTTTTTTTTTTTTTTTTAGACTACTCACTGATTAGATATTGGTATTGACTGAAAAAAAAATTCTGATTCTGGGAAAATGGAACTATCTCACAATATATTTTCCAGTAATTAACGTTTCCCAATTTAGAAAGCTAGTTTCAACCATTTAGATCACCGTTAACGTTGTGTAAGCATAAGTATGCGTAATAACTAAACAACTCTGAAACAGAAATATAGGTACTCACAGATAAAGTATTTGTTAGTCTTTATATTCCACTGTTTAGCTCACTTTTCCTGACATAAAGCAGGTTTTGGTAACCTCCTCTGTTGGCTGTATTTTAATGCCGCCAATATATAAAGCTTTACGAAACACCTCTTCCACCAACACTTGTGGACCTGGCCAGGTCCAGAAGTAATGATAAAATGAAGAGGTCACGTTGCAACATATTAGAACAGGTGTTGTGATGACCCACAAGAAGAGGTTCAGGGTATCAGTTATTTCACTTCTTGTGCCATAGAAACTTGCCGAGACGGGACTCCCATCATTTTGTATGTTCTTACAATTTCTTTGCAGGAATACAGTCAATCTACCTAATTTTTTTTTTTTCTACAAGAAACTCTAAATTTCTAAATTTACTACCAAATAGCCAATTTAAAATATAAGTGAATTTAAAATGTTTTCACACCTTGTAAGTATGGCTTATATTTTCAAATTTCAATTCTCACCACATCAGAGCACAATGGTCATTGAATAAACCATCTGGGTGGAAATACGATTTTAATCATCTATTTATTTATCCTAGGTTGATCAATTAGTGGAGCTATCCACTACTGTTTACTTATGTGTTATATACATTTTTATGAATTAAATGACTGACCTTTTGGGCTTTAAGTGTGGTTGAGATCACCTGAAACGAGTTCACATCAATTTGTCAAATCAAAGCTCGAACCATTCACTGCATAGTCATCTTCAGCAAAACGTAATTAAATTTTCCTTTTTTTTCGTAAAGAAAAGAAAATGTGTAAAAAAAATAAATAAAAAAATTAAAAATTATGGTGCTATTTTAGATTATGGTATTAAATTCACACAATACTACCTGACAATTTACTGTTTTTATTCCACAAAGGTGCTTCCATCACTCATCCAGCTTGTGAGGCGGTTCGGTTACTGCACTGTACATCCATTTAAAAAAGAAAAAATATTTATGTATAACCACAAATGTTAACTGTTGCTATTTTTTTTAAGTGCATATTCCTGTAGTATATATATATATATTTTTTACTTGATTCTAATTTTTAATTTGTTTTAATTTTTTTTTATTTGCTGAGGGCAGCCACTTCCTAATATTATGTGTGAATACTGTAATATTTTTTTTCTTAAATTCAAACTTGAAAAAAAAAAAAAAAAAAAACAGTCTTTTTTTTTATTTTATTTTTTTTGGTCTGCAAATACAAGACATTGTGAAATTAAACTCAGTTACTAGACGGTGCTACAACAAATACTTTTTTTTATGTCCAGTCTTGTGTTGAGCCAAATGTGTTATTTCTGTAGGGGGGGTGGGGAGGGAAGGGGAGTAATCAACGTTTTTTTTTCTTACTGATGTGGTCTGATTCATTTTTCTATTACATTTCAAACAGTGTGATGTATTTTTTTTTTGTTCTGTTTGTTGTTAGGCACATAACAATAATTTTGTATAACATTACATAATTGTTGGGTTTTTTTTGTATCAGAAGCAACAGCAACAATAAAATTATTTTGGGTAAAAATACTCTTTTTATATCTGTTTAAATTGCCAAATATAAGCAGTGTGCGTTCATGAAATACTCATTACCTGCCTGTATGACATTGAATGAGGGAGCAAGAGGTGTTGTTGTCTGTGAATTAGGAAGGAATAAGAGATTATCAACTGTAAAGGTTTATATTATCAGTACCCGTAGTCTGTGCTGCTCTTCGAAGCCAAATGGGTATAATAATGCAATCATGGCTATAATGTCAGCAGCTCACACTATATAAGCCTGGCTTAAACAGAGGGCTGTTGGAATAATCATAGCCAAAAGCAAATGGGACTTTAAAGACACTGCAGCCCTTTCATTTATAGTTGTTGTAATAATGTCTGGAGTCTGTTGGCATTGACCATCCGGTTAGAGTGAAACAGTTTTTAATGGTTTAATGATAGAAAGGAGCCCTAATCCCCTCACTGCTGCTTGGGCTAAATAAACAACCATTATCCTGCGCAGAAATTGGAGACCGTGTTAGACTGAAAGTGATTTCTTTCAGTGTCATAGCCTTCTATGCTGGTATGTATTGGTATGGCTAGAATGAATTGTGCAAGCTCTGCCTTAGCCATAACTCCAGTAAGCGCTGGGATATAGAAGGCCAGGGACCCTCAGTCATTGTTAAACTGCTCGAAAATGGATTAAGACCGAATGTAGGAACACTGCCAGGGGACTCCATTCACTATAACCGATCCAATGAGATGAAATTGTTATAGTAGCTACAGTATCTCTTTAAGTATGCGTTGTCAGATGTTGTCAGATCTATACATGATGGGAAGATGGTCAGTATATATTTTATTAGAATAAGATAATAGAGAAAATGTATCTGTTCTTAAGTTCATGTCATGTAATTCTATGTGTTTAAAACCAGGATCTAGAGAACCTAACGATTTTATTTCTTTATTCAGGCTATCTTACAAGGTGTAGCACAGATACTTTCCTAAGAGAGTTCTCCATAAAGTATTGTAGCTGTACGCTTTTAAAAAAAAACTTGTTAACTAAATAACTCTCCTCTACTTGCTAATTTGGCTCTTCATTCGTAGTGTTTATCATTCTGATCAATGTCCAGACACTCATGTTAACTCAAAGGAAGACAATAACGTTAGGAATACAAATATGTTTTCCTAACGCTATAGTGTCCTAGTCACCATTTAGGTGAATAGAACAGCTCTACAGAATGGTAATGTTTTCAACTACAGGATAAAGAGGAGAAGGGGGCACATGGAACCCAGACCACCCCCACCCCGGCTGTCAATCAGACAACAGATTCTGTTACTTCCTGTTTGTTTAGCTCAGTGGAACTAAACTCAAGAGGCATCAGTTGCTCAGAGCACCTGCCTTACTTCTCATTGAGCTGCATTGAGAAAACTGTGATTTGACAGCCGCAGAAATTTGGGCGGGGTTTGAAGGGGAGGGCTTGCAAAGGCTGCAGGGGGGTCCCATGGTTTCTAGTTACGCCTCTGGCTACTTCCACAACATTTTATATTGGTGCTGTGCTAGCCAAAGACTCTTACAAACAGAACAAATCTTTGTCACGTACATAAACTTTGCACATAATGTCAGACTGATGTTTAATCCAGGTA
The DNA here is from genome assembly GCF_036172605.1 of Pelobates fuscus. Lineage (NCBI taxonomy): Eukaryota > Metazoa > Chordata > Amphibia > Anura > Pelobatidae > Pelobates > Pelobates fuscus. Next base: position 354,853,615 of record NC_086321.1, read on the forward strand.
GTTCTCGTTGGCTATATAACATAGAGCACTAACTTCAAATAATGTCACAGATTTTCCATGGAGTTGTCAGTACTTTGACTAAGACAGTTTAGAACGCGGGTGTTCAAAATGTATATTCTCTAAGATGATCTAAGACTACAAATTCCATTACTTATTGCTATTCTCAAGTCAAATCATCATGAGATTTACAGTTCTACATCGTCTAAGAACATGCTGTTTGGGCACCCCTTGTTTTAGAGCAGTATGTGTAATATTGACTCTCTCTAGTGCTGCTTTATGCCGGGTGACTAAGATCATATTTTAACAACCCTATTAAAAACTGAAAAAAAAGTTGGTATTTTCCCCAATAATCCTCTAGGCAGTGTTTCTTTAAAAAAAGCATAATGTTTACTAAATGGCAAATTCTTGCCATGAACTGGAAACATATGCAGTCTGTGTAGGCTCAGCTCCCGTACCTCCTGCTGTCAGTGCTACACCAATAGTATTCCCATGTATCTGTCCATTCACTTAATTCTAAGCTTCCATTTCTTAATTTGACCAAAGCAAATCCATCCAAATTTTCTTTAATTATAACAAGATGTACAATACAGATTGACAAAATCCATCCACAAAACAGGAAACTTCTACCACCAAACCTCACTATGGGCTTTTAGATGGTCCTATTGAATTGCAGATTCCTGAAACGAATGTGCATGGGCAAAAACTTTGGTTTGGAAATTCGGGTAAGTAAAAAGATTTGTCACTTCGGCAATTCGGTTGGCACTTCCGAAATTCGTAACTTTGGCAATTCGGAACATCTGTAGGTCTCCCTAACCCTGCCCCTAATTTTCCCTTCCTCTCTTGTTTTGCCACTTTTCAGAAATCCAAAGCACTTCGGCACTTCTGAAATTTGGCACTTCGGCAATTCGGTTTGGTACTTCCAAAATTCGGCAATTAGGCACTTCGATACTTCGGACATTCGGAGGCATCCAAATTGCCCGAAATTCGACCAAATTCACATTCGGACCAAAACGAATTGCACATGTCTAATTCCTGCTTGTTAACGTTTCATATAAATGTTTTCCGGAACTTTAGATATAGTCTACAAATGTAAAAATTACCCCACTCGCACTCTCTCAACTGTCTTTTGCCTGTGGGTTTTCACGCAAGTTCAAAAATTACAGTAGGACGTAGCAGTGGACTTCTCTTGACAATATCTGGATGGTGTGATGCAACAACCACATCTGGATTACTGAACCAATTGTATGGTATCCAAAAATGTTGATATAATCTCGTCCCTTATTCATTATACATTCCTAATTTTTTGTTTATGCAAAGAGACTCACCAATGATATTTTAAGGGGATTAGTATCCTGATAATGTGTCAGGCACTTCATTCATTTATAGTTAAGAGGCCAATTCTAAGGTAATTGTGTTCTCATTCATAAAATTTGTATCATTGTTAAATTAGAATGAAATGTGTTGCTTACTTATATATTGAAACTGTTTTAGGAATTTTTGAAAACTTTTTTTTAGCAAGTGAGCAATATTACCTTTGTGTATTTGTTTATAAGTTTTAGCATGTAAAATTAGGATATGTCATTTATATAAGTGACCAAGTCAGTGAGATCTTTTATTTCGCATTTTATATGGACAAACCAGGAGGAATACCCTTAAAAAAAACTGACTGGTAACATATATTAGGTAAAGAGGACAAAAAGAATTAGACATATTTAAGTGGACAGGACAATTAGTTGTTTGGCATACATATCCCCTCTTCTTGGACCTCTCCTTTTGTTGAAGTACAACCTACATTCAAAACATATTTAACTGCATTTTTATTTTTTAAATTTACATAATATCCTTCAAAGTTCAAGGGTAGCAGCAGATATGACAAAACCAATCGAAGTTAATAATATAAATAAGCTTTACTGAGGTTCACAATCTACTTATCAAGGATAGTGATGTCGCGAACACGAAATTTTCGGTTCGCGAACGGCGAACGTGAACTTCCGCAAACGTTCACGAACCGGCGAACCGGGCAAATCGCCATTGACTTCAATGGGCAGGCGAATTTTAAAACCCACAGGGACTCTTTCTGGCCACAAAAGTGATGGAAAAGTTGTTTCAAGGGGACTAACACCTGGACTGTGGCATGCCGGAGGGGGATCCATGGCAAAACTCCCATGGAAAATTACACAGTTGATGCAGAGTCTGGTTTTAATCCATAAAGGGCATAAATCACCAAACATTCCAAAATCACAATGGATATGGATTGACACCTGACATATGACATATTGACACCTTGACATATGGATTGACACCTGTCCTCAGAGACCCTGATACACACTGACACAGAGCAGAATATGGACTATTCCCCCTACATAGGGTCACTTGGCAGATATGGATTGACACGTATCCTAAGGATCCCTGATACACACTGACACAGATCAGAATAGGGACTGTTCCCCCTACATAGGGTCACTTGGCAGATATGGATTGACACCTATCCTAAGGATCCCTGATACACACTGACACAGAGCAGAATAGGGACTGTTCCCCCTACATAGGGTCACTTGGCAGATATGGATTGACACCTATCCTAAGGATCCCTGATACACACTGACACAGAGCAGAATAGGGACTGTTCCCCCTACATAGGGTCACTTGGCAGATATGGATTGACACCTATCCTAAGGATCCCTGATACACACTGACACAGAGCAGAATAGGGACTGTTCCCCCTACATAGGGTCACTTGGCAGATATGGATTGACACCAATCCTAAGGATCCCTGATACACACTGACACAGAGCAGAATAGGGACTGTTCCCCCTACATAGGGTCACTTGGCAGATATGGATTGACACCTATCCTAAGGATCCCTGATACATACTGACACAGAGCAGAATAGGGACTGTTCCCCCTACATAGGGTCACATGGCAGATATGGATTGACACCTATCCTAAGGATCCCTGATACACACTGACACAGAGCAGAATAGGGACTGTTCCCCCTACATAGGGTCACTTGACAGATATGGATTGACACCTGTCCTCAGGGACCCTGATACACACTGGGGGGGACCTACTGTCCTCCTCCCGCCCCCACCCCTGCGTGGTGGGTGGGGGCCATAAAAATAATGAGGGGGGGACCTACTGTCCTCCCCCGGCCCCCACCCCTGCACGGTGGGTGGGGGCCATAAATCACAATGGGGGGAGGACCTACTGTCCTCCCCCCGCCCCCACCCCTGCGTGGTGTGTGGGGGCCACAAAGATAATGATGGGGGGACCTACTGTCCTCCCCCCGGCCCCCACCCCTGCGCGGTGGGTGGGGGCCATAAATCACAATGGGGGGAGGACTTACTATCCTCTCCCCACCCCTGTGTGGTGGGTGGGGGCCATAAAAAGAATGAGGGGGGGACCTACTGTCCTCCCCCCAGCCCCCACCATTGCGCAGTGCGTGGGGGCCATAAATCACAATGGGGGATGTCCTACTGTCCTCCCCCCGCCCCCACCCCTGCGCGGTGGTTGGGGGCCATAAAAATAATGAGGGGGGACCTACTGTCCTCCCCCCCAGCCCCCAAAAAAACAATAAGGGGGGACCTACTGTCTCCCCCCAGCCCCCACCCCTTAGTGGTGGGTGGGGGCCCTAAATAAAAATCCCCCCCCCCCCAATCAAAGGTGACTAGGGGTCCCCAAGCCCCTAGTCACCCACCCCCCCACCCCAAAAAAAGTTACCCCCTACCTACACCCCTCGCCCTAAAAAATAGTGAAGGGGGAATAAAATAACTAACCTGTAAAGAAAAATTCAACTTACCATTTGACATCTTCTTTTTTCTAAAATCTTCTTTTTTCAGCCCCCAAAAAGGCCAAATAAAAAGCCTTAAGAACCGACGCAATTTAAAAAAAAAAATCCATCTTCACCCATAGAGGGCTCCGCGCAGACTGAACTCTGCAGGGCAGGGGAAGGCTTATAAAGCCTTGCCACGCCCTGTAATTAGGCTAAGAACACTCTGATTGGCTGGTTTAAGCCAATCAGAGTGCTCTTTGTCATTTTACACAGCGTGGGAAAATTCCAAAGAACTTTCCCACGCTGTGTAAAATGACACAGAGCACTCTGATTGGTTAGATTCCAAGCCCACCAATCACAGTGCTTTGTGTCATTTTACACAGCGTGGGAAAGTTCTTTGGAATTATCCCACACTGTGTAAAATGACAAAGAGAACTCTGATTGGTGGGCTTGGAATCTAACCAATCAGAGTGTGCTGTGTAAAATGACAAAGAGAACTCTAATTGCAGGGCGTGGCAAGGCTTTATAAGCCTTCCCACGCCCTGCAGAGCTCAGTCTGCGCGGAGCCCTCCATGGGTAAAGATGGATTATTTTTTTTGCGCTCGTTTTTTTTATTTATTTTTTTTAAATTGCGTTGTTTCTTATGGCTTTTTATTTGGCCTGTTTGGGGCTGAAAAAATAAGATTTTAGAAAAAAGAAGACGTCAAATGGTAAGCTGCATTTTTCTTTACAGGTTAGTTATTTTATTCCCCCTTCACTATTTTTTAGGGTGAGGGGGGTAGGTAGGGGGTAACTTTTTTGGGGGTGGGGGGTGGGGGGTGGGTGACTAGGGGCTTGGGGACCCTTAGTCACCTTTGATTTGTGGGGGATTTTTATTTAGGGCCCCCACCCACCACTCAGGGGTGGGGGCTGGGGAGGGGACAGTAGGTCCCCCCTTATTGTTTTTTTAGGGCCCCCACCCACCGCTCAGGGGTGGGGGCAAGTGGGGGAGGACAGAAGGTCCCCCCCCTCATTATTTTTATGGCCCCCACCCAACGCGCAGGGGTGGGGGCCGGGGGGGAGGACAGTAGGTCCCCCCTCATTATTTTTATGGCCCCCACTAACCGCACAGGGGTGGGGGTGGGGGGAGGACAGTAGGTCGTCCCCCATTGTGTCTTGGGGGAGTATCTGCTTGTAACATTTATATGCACTTAAAAAAAAATAATAAATTGAAGAAATAAAATAAAATGGTTGCAGCTTCCGAATGAATCTAAAATGGATGTTGTCCAGTAGATGGGAGGGTCTGCTAGGGAGGGTGTGCTGCTGATTGGCTGGTATGTGTCTGCTGACTGTGAGTTACAGGGTCAAAGTTTACTCAATGATAAAGAATAGGGGGCGGACCGAACATCGCATTTGTTCGCCCACGGTGGCGAACGCGAACATGCTATGTTCGCCGGGAACTATTCACCAGCGAACCGCTCGGGACCTCACTATTCAAGGAAATAGACAGTAAAAAAAGCAGATACAGAGCCTCATATTCATATACTTCATCACAAAAAAAAAGAGAAGACATTCCCCTTGACACAAAAAAATACAATAGTCTAACATAAATCTGTTGTAGGCAGGTGCATTCATTGTTGGAAGTGCACCATAAAATGTTAGTACTGATAAAGTTTGTTGAAAGGCAAAAGTAACTACTTCATTAAATGCTGATGAGTCCCAAAATGATAAAATTACACTGTCCATAGTTGATCATTGGTCCATTAGTAAACCATGTTTTGGTATTAAAAGCTATATTGTAACTCGTTGTGTCATTGCAAATTGACCGTGAGAAATGCAGGATGGCATTTGAACATGTGATTAATGTCAACATTCATTTGCATATTCAGCACAGCATTTTGGGACAATTGGAAAAATACAGTTTTTCTGAGGGCTTTTTTTTTTTTTTAAGTTTGCCTTACGACATGTAGCTGAGGTACTACAGTAGACTTGAAATTATTAAAATCATTAGGGAATTTGTGATACATTTCGATCTCCCTAAAGTTTTAATTATGTGCATATGCAGTCATGGGAAATAGAAAGTACACCCGATTTTAATTTTATGGCTTGACATATCAGGATATCATAATAATCACCTGTTCCTTAGCAGGTCTTAAAAATTAGATAAATACCATATCACACGAACAACAACACATGACCTATTATACCGTATTATGATTTATTTAACAAAAATAAAGCAAAAATGGAGAAGCCATGTGTGGAAAACGAAGTACTCCCTAACTGATTCCATAGGAATTAAGAGGCTAATGAGCAGGCAGGTGCTGCTAATCAAATGCCCTTGATTAATTGATCATCAACAAGTGTGACTACCTCTAAAAGCAGAAGGTTTTGCATTTTGTTGGTCTGGAGCTAATACGCTAATACGTGCCTAAGAGGAAATACATCAGCAATTATCTTAGAGAAGCAATTGTTTCTGCCAATCAACCTGGGAAGGGTTATCAGGCCATTTGCAAAAAAATTAAAGTCCATCTTTCTACAGTGAGAAAGGTTATTCAAAAACAGAAAACATTCAAGACTGTTGCCAATCTTCCCTGGAGTGGACATCCCAGTAAATTCATCCCAAGGTCAGACAATGCAATGCTCAGAGAAATTACAAAACTCCCAACATCTCAGACTCTACAGGCCTCAGCTAGCATGGTAAAGTTCATGCTAGGAGATTTGCTAGGAGACAGCTTTTTCTCTCTAAAAAAAAAACATGGCAGCATGGCTTAGGTTTGCAAAGATGCATCTAAACAAACCACAAGAATTTTGGAACAATGTCCTTTGGACAGACGAGACCAGAGTGGAGATGTTTGTCCATAATGCACAGAGCCACGTTTGGCCAAAACACAGCATAGCAATACAAACACCTCATACCAACTGTCAAGCACGGTGGTGGAGGGGTGATGATTTGGACTTGCTTTGCAGCCATAGGACCTGGGAACCTTGTAGTCATTGGGTAGATCATGAACTCCTCTGTATACCAAAGTATTCTAGAGTCAAATGTGAGGCCATCTGTTCAACAGCTAAACTTTGTCTGAAATTTGGTTATGCAACAGGACAATGATCTCAAACACACCAGAAAATCTGCAACAGAATGGCTGAAAAAGAAAAGAATAAAGGTATTGCAATGGCCAATCAAAGTCCAGACAATTGAAATGCTGTGGCGGGACCTTAAGAGAGTTGTGCATAAACAAATACCAGCAAACCTCAATGAACTGAATCAACGTTGTAAAGAAGAGTGGGACACAATTCATTCTCAACGATGTTAGAGACTGATAAAGTCATACAGAAATCAGTTATTTCAAGTTATTGCTCCTAAACGTGGTTCTATAAGCTAATGAATCATAAAGTGTACTTAGTTTTTCACACATGGCTTCTATATTTTGGCTTTATTTTTGTTCAGTGAATCATCACACGGTGTAATATGTCATGTGTTGTTGTTCATCTGAAGTTGTATTTGCCTACTTTTAATACCTGCTAAGGAACAGATTATTTTTATTGTGTCCTGATATGTAAAACCATAGAATTCAAATAAAGTGTACTTTCTTTTCCCCATGATATGTCTCCAGGTCACCTATTTTGGTATTCAATTTTCAATTTGTTGGTGAATTTTCAACAATTCATAGTTAAATCATACCTCCCAGCATTGTGAGGTATATAATAAGGAAGGGGGTGCAGACCTTCTAGGGGGCATTGTCAGTGACGCCACTTGTGTCACTGACAACACCAACATTGGTCAGGTCAGCTCAGGAAGTGGGCGTGTTTGCCTGCCTAAGGAGGCGTCATGCATGCTCGGTTGGCCTCCTATTTGCTGCTGAAGTACTCTCCACATAGTCTTAGTACTCGTTTCATAGGGCTAGTGTGTCAAATAATGCATTCATACAGTTCCCTGGTGTCCCCAGATGTGGTCTCCGGATGTTGTCCACCAGGGAACTAAATTGGGCCATTGGGACAGTACCCTGAAATCAGTTATGTGCTGCCAAAAGAGGGACTGTTGGGAGCCCTGTTTAACCTCTTAAGGACCAAACTTCAGGAATAAAAGGGAATCATGACATGTATAACATGTCATGTGTCCTTAAGGGGTTAAATTAAAACCCTGTAATATCCCTTACAGTAAACTGAAAACAATATTGATTCAGGCGAGAATAGACAAGTTTTGCCTATAAACCTAGAGATTTTTTTTCCCTTCAGCTATTGTTTACCAAATTTTGCAATTGGCCTTTGAATGTTCTACCCTTAACCCCTTTAGGACCAAACTTCTGGAATAAAAGGGAATCATGACATGTCACACATGTCATGTGTCCTTAAGGGGTTAAAGGAATTGCTTGTAGTTTTCAGTATCAGAATTGGCCCTTCAAGTAACGATGCTAATTTTAAATTTTGTGTTAATCTTGTTTCAGAAACATCTAGTCACTGCTTCCCTGAGACCACTGTAAGTTTTATAGTCATTTGTCCACAACAGACTTTGGTCAGATTTAAGAATAGAAGGTTAAGACACTCCGGTGATTTCCCCGAATTAACAGAACCGGCGGCAGATCCTTGGATAGGGTTTCCAGCCAGGCCATATATAAAGCATTCGAAACAGCTCCTTTCCTCGCAACCGGCATCGTTCTGCAAGTCGAGATCGGGAGGAAGCAGAGAACAGAGTAAGAATGTTGACACTGCAAAGCTAGCTGTAGTGCTGTTTGATCAGTAAATGCAGTTACATTGGAAAACATTCTCAGAGTTATTCACTAAGGTGAGAATTCAAAGTGAATTCCAAATTTCAGGCCAAATAGAAAAATACTCTAAGTAAGCTATGCGTCCAGTTGAACCTCTAAGGCCTCAAATTTGAAATTCACTTTGAATTGTATTTTTAAATAGAAAATTGCAGGAGCTAACCAGTAAGTTCGAGTTCCCATGGTTTAATCACATATAAAAGATATGTTTTAGCAAATATGCACCAAAAATTCAGACCTAAACAAGTAATTCAGCCAGCAAGTGTACAGAGTAACATTCATACTGCCTCCATTGTATACAATTATTTATCACCTTTAATAAATGTTTTTTTATGGAGCTACTTTTATCATTATATCAATGCTTTACCTGTGTATCTGTTCACATAAATAATCTAACTAGATATCAGGAATAGAACATCTCTCATGATGCTTTGCTGGCTTTATGGTTATAATAGCATTATGGGAAATGTAGTCAACAAGAGCTGTAGTGTCAAAGGTTACCTACACCTGCTTTATAATATCCCTGTCTGGATAGACAATCTGTAAAGATGGCATAAAATCTAGGAAACTAGTTTGCCTGAAGTACCCAGTGAACCCCTACTAAAAGAGTAAAAATGTAAATGAGCAAGTGCCTAAAAAATGATAAGGAAAGTTTATTGAAAATGGGACAAAAGTCCAGATTTGGTGCCTGTGTGCACTTTTGCCTGTGTGTGCCTTCGACGCCAAAACGCGCGTCGGGTAGCTTAGTTCTTTTTAATTGTTCATGGTGAGTGTGATTTGTCTGTAGGAGATTCTAGCTATATTCCGATTTTTTGGGATGTGTAATTGCAAAGCTACATTTGACTCTTTCTAGCCATTAATAGGAGAGCCTTGAGTAATGCAAGGTAAATAAGTGGTTAAGTACTGGTAGCACTCTCAGATACACCCTCATATCGGAGATCCAGCCAGTGGTACTTGGAGGCTATATGCTTTACAATATATCCTTTCAGCATTAGGCATAAGTTATTCTTTACAAATAAATTATGTTCTTTTTTCATTAGTTAGTTGTGAATTTTTTTTATTTTTTTTTTACCCTTTCCCCCAAATCTCCTGGGTTTGATCAATCAGAACCAACATTACCCAGATTTAAAAAAAATAAAAAAAAATAAAGTCCTACTGTTTAGTTACATGGACAGAGTAAAGTTTAGAAATTCAAATGCGCTTGATCTAAAATACGTCCTGCCTCAAGTTGGGTTAGTTAGCTGTCTTACCATTAAAATCTTCAAGTCCCCACATAAAAAGGCATCTTTTTACGGTTCTTATTAGAGAGGCAAACTATCCAGGGTATTTTAGTGGAGGAAAAGTCATTACACAGTGATGAAAAGGGAAGTAGAGGATTTTCCTGTCAGGTGTTTTATGTATTATTTATAATATAATTTATGATTTCCAAGCATTATTAATGCACTGTCACTAGATCCGGTGAAATTTAACTCATTGTAGCTTCGCAGCGCTGTGGAATATGTTGGCGCTATATAAATAATTGTAACTATTTTATAAATATTCATATAACAATCCAATATAGGAAATGGCAGAAAGCACCTCAACGGGGATGCAGTCTTAAAAACCCTCTGTAGGTCTTCAATTACTCGGAACAATACATGAATGCCCCCCCAGCATTTCAAATAGACAAAGAGTAACACTTTAATTTTAGGGGTGTGGTCACGGCTGTTCTAAGAAATTTTAGGTGACTTACCATACAAATTTATGGTCCTAAAATGTCATTTAGAACAAAAACAATGTATCTTATTTACACAGACTGATTTCTAAACACATTTGTTGGAGTTTAAAAACACTTTACTGTGAGTATTATTGCTGTGGAGCTCTGTTATACACTCAGACACATCAACCATATGGAGCTCCTATGAAAGAAGGACATTTGGATTGAAAACAAGGACAAAGGAACTTGAGTCCAAAATAGGGACTGTCCCTCCTAAATAGGGACACTTGGGATGTATGATATATGTTAATTAGTCAAATCATTAGTCAAGACAACAAAAGCAATATTTTATAACAGTACTTACACAACTATAAGGTTTGCAGACGTGGAGTGCTCCTGTAGCAGTTCATTGAGACGGATCTGACGCAGTGTCTGAACAAAATAATAATCGATCAAATACAATATTAAAACAGGAAAACAAACCCGTTTCTTCATACACATCCATCATGTATTACAGTGATATCACACCGTGCATTAAAAATATATAAAATCCATATCACCTGTTACTTTGTGTAAGGAATACATTTCATTTATCAATAAACTTATGATTATTCTGCATTCATATCTAAAAAAATTTGGGGGCCATATATAATCCCATGCTGTATGATATAGCTCTGGAATAACATAAAATATCCTGCTTTTATAGACAATCAATACCACCCTAATAACGGTATTCATCTTATGTAGGTAGACTCTTTTTGGGTTATACTTTAAGAATGAGACAGGAAAGAGAAGGAAGGAATTGTACTGTTTGATCCCAGTCAGTAGATGACACCAGAGACCACAAAATACAAAATTGTGAATTAAATTGTGTATTAAAGGGTAATAAAAGCACAATGACTACTTCAGGCATTTGAAGTGGTCATGGTGCCTGGAACCTGTGAATTAGCCCCTCTACTGCTGGAGGTGTGACTCTACCTCCCGCCACGTTAAGGGAGCATCATGAGTCGGCTCTGAAAAAGTGTCGATGTACGGATGCTCATTGTTTGGCTGTGAGCGATCAGCTGAGTCACAGCCAGTCGATGGCCGGCAGAATTGGCATCCGGCTTCTACAGCTCTGCAGGAGCAAATGTCATAAATCCTCCTACAAAGAACATCAGGAGCCTGGTGGAACCCATTAGAAAATGGTTTGCTTCATTTCCAGGGAATGAGACCAGGGTGCTCCTAGCATCGTAAACACTACAGTGGATTGCAGTGGGTATGATGTCAGGAGTAACACTTGAAGTACAGGTAGGGACACCAGCTTACTAATCATGGAAATAACCTGTCCCAGCTATCATACATAGATGAAAGTAAAGCATTTTCCACTTTAGTCTGTTCTGCTTTATACAATAAAAGTTCATACTATGAAGAGTACCTGATCTTTAAAGTGACCACATGAAAAAGCCATAAGTTGCTATATTAGTTACCTAGTTAATGCTTTTTCGTGTGGTCACTTTAATCATCAAGAATTCTTCACGGTAGTGAAGTTCTTTTAGCTGTAACAGCTTGTCAAATTGTAAACACACAAAGAGTTTAGCTCGAATTCTGATACCATACAAATATGCTCAAAGAAGAGGCATTTTATTTCACTTCGTCACACGAGGATAATTAGAAATCAATCCTGTAACTCTGTGCTTAAAGGCCACGTTCTAAGCACCAACTCAGAATTTGAATTCATTTTACTTAATCTGCACAACAATGTGAACATGTAAAAAATACAGCATTTGAATTGGGCCAAAACGATCAAATGCGTTAAAGTTGTTATGGTTCCCAAAGTGTCCTATTATACATATACTTTGTGCGAATGTCCATCGTACACTGATTATGGTTTGGGGGTTTTTAGAGCCACCTTGGAGCTGGAACAAAAGAGCACATATCCAAACCCACCGGGTCATTACTGCTGGTTTATTTTAATCTTACTAATGGTACAAGTGAGCAAAAACATTTTTGAGACCAGAGCAGGGATTTACCAAAGGGAAAGTTACGCTTTTGCCTGTTCTGAGAGTTCTAATATCCTCAGTCTGTGTTGTAATGTATTAACTTGACTCTCCCCAAGCTAACAGGATAATTCATACATGAACCGTGTGCTCACTGTGCCTAGAGGGGTATCAGCTACACCTTCCTGTCGAGGCCCATAGAAGGACAAAACCAGGGTTGCTGTATCTATCGTGCAGAGAGAACTTGCCGGTATTTTGGTTTTGCAATGCCCCTATGGGTGGGATAAGTCTGATATGCTAATGGTTGAGGTTTACTCTGTAATGGCACAAGTGAGCTAAAACGAAGGACCAGTTACTGAGTTTCTAGAAACATAGTATGTGACGGCAGATAAGAACCATTCGGCCCATCTAGTCTGCCCAATTTTCTAAATACTTTCATTAGTCCCTGGCCTTATCTTATAGTTAGGATAGTCTTATGCCTATCCCACGCATGCTTAAACTCCTTTACTGTGTTAACCTCTACCACTTCAGCTGGAAGGCTATTCCATGCATCCACTACCCTCTCAGTAAAGTAATACTTCCTGATATTATTTTTAAACCTTTGCCCCTCTAATTTAAGACTATGTCCTCTTGTTGTGGTAGTTTTTCTTATTTTTCTCTAAGCTTTTCCCCAGTTCTCATATTATCTGTTATTAGAAGAATAATATGCTTCTAGTTACTTTTCCTTTTTCAATACTAGGAGCCAGAGACCATCTGTGGATTCATCAGAAAGTCCTGGAGTTTGACAAACCACTTAAAAACAGTTTGACCCAGTACTGACGATTGCTGCCCACAGTCTACTAGCACCATAACCAGCACAACTTCTCCTTTAACCACCATTCGTGTGCAATGTTTAGCTTGTGCGGTTGCTCCCCTCTGCTCACTAATACGGTTTCATTAAAACGACAACCAGGTTGCAGACAGTCATAGCAACATATACTATTGTCTATCGCATGCTCAAACACTGCATAGTAATCAGCCCAAAACACATTAAAGTTGTGTTGTCCTTTTAACAATATATTTTTCTTCCCTTTTAACTATATATTGTGTAGTACTTTGTAATATATTCTGTATAGTGTGCGAATTGTACACTGATTATGTGTTCTCTAGAGCCATCTAGTGGCTGGAACTAAATAGCACACATCAAAAACCTTCAGGAAATTTTTGCAGTTAATTGTAATCTTACTATTGGAAACAATGTCAATTTGTTGGGTTTATTGAACCTTCTTTTTCTTGCTTTTCAATTATTACTATTTTAATATCAGTGAAGCTTGTAAGTACTAAGTTCTGACCACTCTGTAAATATAGTGGCTGCACAGAATTGGATGGGATGCAACCCCATCACCCCCTAACACCTAACAGAGTAAAAAAAGCCTTGTGAAAAGATGCATTGACCCAGAACTGTTACTACTTTAATATGAATACCACCAAAGTGATGGCGGAACAGACAGTGGTCTGCTGATATGGAGCTGTACTGCAACTACCAGAGGTGCCAGTCACTCAGGATCAGACATGAAAACTTCTACATCTGCAAAAAAAACAACAACATTAAAGGAACACTACAGGGTAAGGAACACAAAAATGTATTCCTGACCCTATTGTGTTAAAACCACCATCAAGCCTCCCTGGCCCTCAGTTGACCCCTTAAATATAGCAAAATCTTACTTATTCGAGTTTGCTGCTGCTGGCTCTGCCCCTGATCTGCCTGCTTGTATGGCATCATCGGAAGTGTTATTCAAAGCCAATTATAATGCTTTCACATCAGAAAGCATTGGTTTGACTGAGCTCATCAGGAAGGCAGATCAGGGGCAGAGCCAGCACAAGTCAAACACAGCCCTGGCCAATCAGCATCTCCTCATAGAAATACATTGAATCAATGCATCTCTATGATGAAAGTTCAGTGTCTGCATGCAGAGGGTGGAGACACTAAATGGCAGAACTGCACATTGTGAAGCACTGCCCCAGGAAGAACCTCTAGCAGCCATCTGAGGCGTGGCCAGTAGACGTATCCCTAGGCCGTAATTTAAAAACTGCATTTTCTCTAAAAAGACAGGGTTTACTGCAAAAAAAAAGGGAATAATTATACTCACCAGGACAAATACCATAAGCTGTAGTTGTTCTGGTAACTATAGTGTTCCTTTAGTAAAAGAAAGGATGATGGACATAGATTGCAAATAACAGGCTGGAGTTTTTTGTTGTTTTTTTACATAATTGTTTCTATTTTTACATAACTGCACTTTTCATGCTAAAAGTAGAAAGCCTACTCGGGAATATTTTAATAAAAGTTCATGGGTATTGTGGTTAGAACTGATTTTTAGTGACATCTACTAATAAATTTTACTTGATATAGATGATAAATACGGATATTGTTAAAAACACAACCTACAAAGTCAGTGGGGAGCTAAATAATCTTTGTTTTAGTGATGATTATAAGGGATAAAGGCCATGATTTAATATTTTTGATTAAGCTTTTCAAATGATTTAATGGATTTGGAAACACTTTTAAAACGACTTCATATTTTTAGGGAAAAAAACAATATATTTAAATTTTTTATACGGTATATATTTTTGATATTTTAAAATTTAGAAAAATAAATTTCAAACATTTATTCAAAATATTAAATAATTTGAAAAGCCTATCGAAAAATATTAAATTGAGACCAAAGTGTTTGATGACCACGGTAAAGAGAGAATTTTGTGCAATCGTTTATGGAAATCTAAGTAAGGAAGAGTGAGCAGTATGGAGATTGAGGTCTTACCTTCTCTTTAACCATCTCTAATTCATCATCTGAGATCTTCCATGGCTCCTTTCTCTTCATCTCTTCTGCTGTGATGTTGTCCACATTTCCTTCATGCAGCCGGTACGGTTCCACAAGATCTTCAAAGCATTTTATGCTACAGATTGCAAAAAAAAAAGGAAATAGGTAGGAAATTGTGAAACCCATTTTGAGTTGCCTCCTTTTTGGAACATATTGTACCTACAAGACAAGGTAAAAAGGCTACAATTCAAAAGATGCAGATGTTGCAATTGTGGACAACATTGTACGAGAATGCCCGAGTTACCTAAAAGACACGATCAGTATACTACAGATACTTGACAATATAAAGTGGGAGGATAATTTTTATTTGGTTACATCAGATGTAACCTCACTATATACGATCATCCCCCATGAAAGAGGTTGCTTGGCGACTAAAACATTTCTAGACCAATCCCGCAGCCTGCATCCAGACCAGGTAGATTTTATTGTTGAGGGGATTGCATGGATCCTCCACAATAACTACTTTTGGTACGGGAACAATTTTTATCTTCAAACATGCGGTACTGCGATGGGCACGAGGTTCGCTCCCAGCTATGCGAATCTCTTCATGTCCCATTGGGAACAAGAGTTCATCTATGGGGATACTAGATGGGAGTCGAGCCTCGTGACCTATCGCAGGTACATAGACGATCTGTTCTTTATATGGAGGGGAGATGAGGAGTCTCTACAAACCTTTCTTACACACCTCAACTCCAATGAGTGGGGAATTAAATTATCCTCCAACTATAGCAAATCATGTGTAAACTTTCTAGACCTTAACATCTATGTAGAGAACCAGACACTTAAGACTAAAACTTTCTTTAAGGTCGTAGATGTTAACAGCTATATACAGGACAACAGCTGCCATTATTCTCCGTGGCTACTCAATGCCCCTAGAGCTCAGCTGCTTAGAATAAGGCGCAATTGCACGGAAGACACAACATTTTATGAGCAGGCACAGATCGTTTTAGATAATTTTAAAGAAAAAGGATACCAAGAAGACCTGCTGAACACAGCTTATGACAAGGTTAAAGTAGAAGAAAGATCCTCCCTAATCAGATATAAGGAGAAAAAGGAAGCTAGAAATGGACCAGTGTTTGTCTGTGATTTCAACTGCAAAAGTAAGCAATTCAAGAGAATTTTGAACAAACACTGGCCCATCCTAAGAAATGATGATACATTAAACTCCATTCTCCCCGAGAAACCCACTATAGTATACAGAGTAGTTCCAAGTTTGAATCGCACCTTAGTACATAACCACATAAGAACCAGGGAACAAGACCACTTTCTAAATAAATCAAAAGGCTTCTTTGGCTGTGGCACTTGTGGTGCATGCAAGAACACACAAAATACGAAAAGACACATACAGACTTTTAACCACCCCAAAAATTCTAAACAAACTTTCAAAATAAAAGAATTAATTACATGCTACTCAAAAAAGGTCGTATATGTCATCATATGCCCTTGTGGTTTATTCTATGTGGGTCGCACTATTCATAACCTCAATGTACGTATACAGGAGCATATTAGAAATATTAAAAATGGATTTATAAAACATAGTTTATCAGCACACTTTCTGGAAAAACATAATAAAAATCCAAATAATATGAAATTTATGGGTATACACAAACTGGTACCAAACTGGAGAGGGGAGGATCTTATTAAACGCTTGGGGCAATTAGAAATGAGGTGGATTTTTAATTTGAACACACTGATACCTCATGGTCTTAATAACGACTTTGAACTTTGTCATTTTTTATAATCTTCTTATGCACTTGTATCACTGCTTCTACATGTGGTAGAGATTCCTTTCTACACATGTAGGTTTAATTTCCTTTTTTGCACTAAAAGTATGAGGTTGTCAGATTTTAATTGTTTTATGATCCACCTACTATAACTGTTCTTAATATATAGAATCTAGAACCCTTTATGCACTTGAAATAGACAGATGAAATACACCTATATAAGGATAAACATAAACATAGATGCACCTGTATGTCCAAGAATAAAATGCACCTTTAAGACCGTTATAACATTTGGACACATTCAATATTTTTTTCTGTATCTAATAAGTTTTCTATGTTGCCCTTACTCTCCTGAACTATATCCCTATGGGAGCACTACTTTCCTATTAGATCGCTGCCATTAAACAAAATGGCGTGAATGGACTCAACAGAAAATAGGACTTCGCACTAGCGATACGTCACTTCCGGGCGACGATATCAGCGCGACATCACTTCCGGTCGACGAAACCGGAACGAAAGGGAGCTAATCATGGCCACAGCTGAAAGGGTATCGGAAGGCGCAAAACCATCGACCAATGAAACCCACAGACAGCATTTAAAAGAAGACCGGGAACCAAGAGAAAGACACCGATTGAAAAAGCCGACCAGGCGAAACGCGTCTCGGATCATCTCAGAAGTTTGGACATTTGTTTTTATACTTATACCATTTGTTGTTTTTATAGTGTTATACACATATTTTTACCAATAAATACACTTTTATTTATTATTAGCTGTCCACCTGAGATTTTGATTAGTCTACATCTACAGTTCCCTCTTCAACTAAAGAAGGGTATGTGTCCTCTTATAGACACATTTGCTGAATAACTTAGAGCCAAGTCTAAGGCTCTATACAAGGTGAGCAGTTTCATTTATCTATCTGCACACACTGGTATTCGGAATTTATTGCACCAGATTTTGGTTTCTATCACACTTTCCAGAGAGATAAACTTAGAGAACCATCCTTTAAAGGGTTTGTGTTTCCTTAAGGACACGCCTGCTCGAGAGATCTGAGCCTGTCCTGTTTAGGCTCAGAACCACGTGAGTGAACCATTTTTTTGGTTATTTCACTCAGATTGTATCAAACACTCTACACTATTGTACTCTATTTCCCCCCTTAGGTTAACTGAGAGCCCCAAGGGGGGTAAGTTATTACATAGCGCTCCACCTTACACTGGGTTTTGTTGTGTATATCACTCAGTATCTTCACCATATTGTATCTGTGAGTGCCAAGCTGTGAGAGGACGGCACTCTAGGTGGTAGCAGCTTTATACATTTGCACCTATTCTAAGCGCCATTGTACACAAATTCTATATATTGTATATAACATTGTTGTAGTACCTCTAACAATTTTTTTTGGGACCACAAGGCTTTCTGCATAATGCTGGCCAATTAAACAGTCATCCCAAAGGTAAACTTGTTCTAAAAATAATGCTAAAGAAAGAGAAAAGTGAGCTTGGTAAAACAGAAACACTTCTTAGAGGGGGTAACCCTATAAATAATTCTACCCTCGTATTGACCCTCGTATTGAGCAGGAATTATAAGGTAACATGGCCTGTGTAGCACATGCGAAGTGTTTATGGGAAACCATATGTGTAAACACTATGCTTGTGAGGAATTTTAATTATGTTGATATAACTACATGACATGAAAGTCCCCTCAAAATCTACATAGAACCTGGGTCCTTTGTTGTCCTGGGTCTTCTATCTGCCTTTGAGCCACCGCAGTTCTGTTTCTTTGGAGTTGTTATAGCCCTATTATTCCTGGCTATGTCTGCAGCCCTGGGGGCTGGACTTATTCTATGGTCATTGATGTGCTTCACCTGAGACTGATCATTAATCTGCTGGGTATATAAACTGCCCCTCCCTGAGGACATCATCAACTCTTTGATCTGGTGTATGTGCTAAGTTCCTGTTTTCTAGTCTCCTGAACTTTTATTCCATATTGACCCCGGCTTCTGACTTCGGCTACACTTCGTTTATCCTTACCTCTGGCATCCTTTCACTTCAGCTATCCCTTGACTATCCTGCTGTTTGTGTCCTTGTCGGTACGGCATTGGAACACCTTTCCTGCACAGCCCCGTGCACAGATTCACATTCCAGGTGGCTTCTTACCTGGTCACCTTGGACTGTGTCTATCTGCAAGGGTGAGCAAACATATCTGCGCTACAGACTCCCACCTCAGGTAAGACCCTGACAGTCAGCTGCTGTGATTTATTATGTCAGATCCATTTCTTTATTTAGCCACCTATCTATCCATGTTACCTCCTGTCATGTTTAATGTCACAAACTATGACCTTATGTTACGGTGTTACTGTCAAGGAATATAACTCTACTTTAGCATCTAGCATCTCTTCAGATAAATATACACCAAATATTTACAACTTCCACATGCACAGTACTTGGCTCTAAACAATTGTTCTATACAAACAACGTGATTACTTTCAAGTAAACTTAATGGCCGCCTATACTTTGCTAACTTTCCAATCTCATAAGTTACTATCAGTTATTGCATAACAACATAGTGTTTTTCACTTCGCTATTTTCACTTGTGTAGCATTAGTACATTGCCTTAAGGCACATACCCTTCCTCGTGTCTCCATCCACATGTCCACCCTCTAAGCCACAGTTATAAACAAGGCAGGAAAAATTAGGGGGTAAGTGTGGAATGGGTCTTAATGTCCTGAGAATATCTAAATAGCTAAAATAGCTTACCTATCCCAGGCAGCTTTGGCATACTACTCCAAATTACGACTGTGATTGAAAAATCAACAGTCAGTGGTCGATAAGATAGATAAATACACTAGGATAGATGGTAGAAAGAGAGAGAAAGCGATGTAAAATCTCAGTCAACACACAGAAATAAAATCCTATGAGGTCTTGTTCGAGAGATTATGAGATCTCGTCACACCAATGCTAGCATTATATTGAGATAGAATTTTGAGATCTTGTCTACTTTGAGTTCCCATTACTGCACAGATTCATTGTGACGCCAATATTTTCAGTAAGAGCTCTTTCAATCTGTACCATACCTGTCTGGCCTGGGTGCCTTGTTTATATCTCCAATAATTAGAATATCAGAATAATTGATGCGGAACTTGTTCAGTAACGTTGCCATCCTTTAAACAGAAAAAACATGAAAACGACAGTGAGATTACAATAACTTCAGTGAACTTTAGGTATCTGGGGAGTCACTTTGAGGTCAAAATAGCTGAACTGAAAACATTCTCTAAATCAGCTGTTCTATCAGTTTGACTACTCTGGCCTTGAATTTAAAATTTACTTTAAATTCTCACATTCCATGCTACAATTAACAGAAAGACAGAATAATTGTCTTCAATTAAATTGTATATGATACATGGCTTACATGCGTTTGCTGTCATCAATAGCGTTAATTTTTCCTCCGGTGAAGACACGGATTTTGCATTCTTTCCACTGTTTCTTGGTAGTTAATAGGTATGGTATCAGCAGAGTCAGACCTATGAAGATAATGGTTTCAGTAGGACGGTATGTATAATTCTAATTTAATGATTGCATATTATTGATCATTGTTTGAAACCTTAAGCTGAAAACCAGAGTTTGTGGGTGTATTAGTTGTGAATGTATCCATGATAAGCATGCAAACTATCAGATGCAATTTAACATAATATTATATATAGCTACAATCACAACATGGTATAAGCGTACGGTGATTAGGTGATAATCATTTTCACATACTGGTACCAATTGCTTTTCTCACATTTTGTCCCCTGTCAGGTTATGACCATGCAATTTGTGTTACCTCCATCATCAAACAGCCACCAGACATCAATGGTCCCTTTTCCCTGTTTCCTCTGGAACCGAGAGGAACTGTCTGTGGAGATCTTGTGTCCAGCAGAAGTAACTGACGGTGATGCAACCTCAGGGCTTGTTGCTTCAAGAAACGTCAAGAAGAAAAGAAGTCCAAGTATGACCATGCCATCTACCATCATTTTATATTTGTATCTCCCATTTGCGCCTAAACCCCCTTTTGTCTCTCTTACCCATGCCCCCATACTCCCCATGTGTCTATTATGCCCCTCTTCTGTCTCTTTACCTTTTTTGTATTCTTAACCCCCTTTGTTTCCTGCCACATATTGTTTTTGTACCCCCCTTTTGCACCATAGCCTTCTTTTGTCTCTCTTATGCCTCTTGTGTCTCATGCACTCTTGTGACTAAATGCCTTATGTTTCTTGTGTTCCTTATGTCCCCCTTTAGTCTACTATGCCCTTCTTGTGTATCTTATACCCCTTGCGTCTCTTATGCCAACTTGCTTCTCTTACCCCCATTTTGTGTCTTATGCCAACCTTGTCTATTATGCCCCTTGCACCCCTTTTTGTTTCTTACCCCTTTCTTGTGATTCCTATAGCCCCCCCCCCCTTGTTTCTCCTACTCCTTTTCTTGTGTTTCTTATATCACCCTCATGTTTCAACTCCTCCTCCCTAATATGTCTTCTATCCACGCTCTTACCCGAGCTATCGTGTATTCTACTACACCCACTTTTGAGACTCTTACTAGCCCCTTCGTCAAAGTTATCTGTAATGTGGCCTCCCAGACCCTTGTACAAGAGCTTCATTAACCGTACATATTAAGAGGTATGTAGCACTTACGATACACCTTGAGATGTCTTACATTGCTTATTGTGCCATATCCACACTCACCGGGTTATTAAAATTATAGTCCACATGTTTGTCTTTTATTATTTCATATTGACCATATGTTGTATTGCTCTTTCACGCATTCTTTATACTGACAAATACATAAATAAAGGCTAAAAATGTTCCTTTAATGTTAATAATTCAATAATTTAACTCTGGAATCTAGAAAACCTGATTTTATAACGGCCTCATCACCAGTGTCATCAATATTTTCTTAAGACTATTACCTCCATTGATTTGAGAATCAGAATCACCTTCAACATTCTTTCCTGCAGTTGAAGTTTTTTTCACTTTTTCTTTAGAAGCAATAACTTCTCCTTTAAAACAAACAAAACCAATGAGGCCGTGTTGGATCAACCCCGTACCTGAATACTAACCAACTTTAAAGAAAACATTACATGACATTAACATTTGACTATATATAGAACAAGCCGTGATTCATGGGTCTATTAAAACAGAGCTTCATGGGAATGAAATTAAACGTAAAATGTCTTCGACTTGACAAATGCATGTAGAAATTATACAATCTATATAAAAAATAGGAATCAGGAATGTCTTTCTTTCTTTTTATATGTTTCTACTTGATGAAGCCTATTGTGGCGAAACGCGTATAGAAACTCCTTTTTTTTTTAAATCAAAGTGTTATTAAAGGAATATTTGGCTATTATACACTGGCTTGCCACATTCCTCTTTTCACTTCAGTATTATATTATTTGCTATTTTATTCTATGCAAGTTTATTTTATCCAGACCTAACTACCATTGGTTTTCCACCATATTGGAATACTAAAGAATCCTTAAGGTGGGGATTATACCACCCATACGCCATCCACTGAACAGTACATCTGCTCTATATACTGTGAGTATATTTTATTTTATTTTAATTATTTTACCAACTATACAGTGAGCACTATATATTTTTTATTTTCTTATCCCGAGTTGGACTACTCCATCATTTTACTATAGGACCAAAGAGGAGCACAACATATCCTTGAGTGGGGATTATTCCACTTCACGCTATCCATACCAGAGCTGGATTTAAGCTCTGAATATTGTGAGTAGTTCTACTATTATTTACACAATATCCACATTTTGTTTTCATACTACACCACTGGAGTTTTCTCTCTCTTCTGTTCTTCCCGCATATTCATCTTCAAACTACAGATATACATTCGGGACGCTACATACCCTTTTGATGGACCACTAGGACCACCAGTTGCACATTTGGACATTTTATATTTGGACTATTAGGTACCGTTGCTATTCCAATTTTTATATTACATTTGGACATTTTTTCGGACGATTTGTCACTGCTGCTATTTTTATATTCCTATTTTTATATTGTTATTTGTTATTTCCACTTGTTTTAGGCGCACCCTTATTCCTTCTTTTCTCTCTACATAAAAAATACTTTGCTATTGTTCTGAATTACTATTTCAGTTACATAGAGTTTTGCCTGTAAGTCACAAAGTGCTCTGAAATGTCCCAGAATTGCCCTGTTCCCAGAAACACCTCCTATACCACTTCCAAAAATAAATAAAAAATGTCCTTTCTTTGCTATTTGAAATGTAGGGAGAAATGCTATCAACATCAAACATCATCTCATCCAACGACTCAGAACTTGGGAGGGTCACACTACCCAGAGGTTCATTGAAATACTAGACAGAATATCACATTTATTATATGACAAATGGATACCCACCATGTTCTGTAGCATCAAGGCCTTCCTTAAGTCTTAATATAATGATACCATATTGGAAATCAAATGCATCACTAGAAAATAAATGTATCAGACAGAGAATACTATCAGTACACTAAAAATATTGCAAACACATTACATTGCAAAAGCATTTTAACATTTTGTTTTAGAACACTGTCCGTACGGTGTAACATTCAGCTTTCAAAATATGACATGGATTTATCTTTCACGTTCTGTCTCATGGTTACTATATAGTACGCATTTAAATCTTTGAGTGCCAGGCAGTATGGGTTAAACTGTTGGTGTGAGATCCATTTCAGTAGACCCCTATCGACTCACATCTCTTGTTGAAATAGTCACACTGTTTTCATGAGCAACGCAATGCAAGGTAACAAAACAGCCCTCACAATTCTCAAGCAGGATTCAACAAGGTCTTCTATGACCGCAACCCTAATACAAGCATCAGGATAACTGTCTCACCACTTTACAAAATGGGAAAAAGTGGTTACCGTACTATGGAAAGGGTTATTCATTAGTGAATCAAGAAAGCAACGTGATTTTCGAATTTGAAATTCACTTTGAATCCTCAACAATACAGATTCTAGTGAATAATTCAGAGATTTCCTAACTAAACCCACAAATAGGCAATTGAAAGAATGACCAAAGTACATCAATACATACAAAAACGCAAACACACACAAAGGGGCGATCTTGATTGATAACAAGTTAGAATAACGTTGAACATATACTGTAGTTATGGTTCAAATGTTACAGGTAAATGTCGTAGGGAATGTTGTTATGCTCCAGTCCAGATACTTAACTTTCTCTCTACATATCGGTATATACTTTCTTTTATATATAAAATGATAATAGGTTTAAAAGAAGGTTATTTGTCGAGGCCATAGTCAGCCTAGGAAAAGCCATGAGGCTTGAAATCCTGTAAGTTAAATAAAAAATGCTTTTAAAGATTCACCAGTTTGACCACTTGGAGAAACAGACTTGTGCTAATCCACCATTTGTTTATGTTACGCAATTTTGGCAAGTGTACCTACTCATGTGGGTGGTGGTAGGGGGTGGGGGGGGGGGAAGCTACTGAACAAGGAACAAATATTTCTATATTCATTGCAATTCCATATTTGCAATTTAGGACTTAGAACGGGTAAAATAAAATGAGGAATACTCACTGTATTATATTTACATATTCATCCACAGATATCTGCTCAGATATAGTCCGCAGAGTCTGAAATCCCAAGACCAGTGTGTTTGGTTTCATACGACCCAGGCCAGCTGCCTGTACAGGGAGCAAATATTAATGATATATTGCATACTAATGTCCTACCATACAAAATTAAGCCCTGTGCTTAAACTCCCACTATTCCTGGGTGGCAGCAATGACTAGAGTACTTTTCTAGCAACCTATTTCATTACCCCTACTTATACCTTTTCGTGTCAATATACCCCACTCCCTCTAGCATGTAAGCTCATTGAGCAGGGCCCTCAACCCCTCTGTTCCTGTGCGTCCATTTGTCTGGTTACAATTACGTATCTGTTAGTCCACGCATTGTACAGCGCTACGGAATTTGCTGGCGCTATATAAATAAATAATAACAGTAACTATTTAACCTCAACACATAGAATAAAAAAACAGATGTAACATTGCACTATCCCAAATTCCTATGCACATTTAAATAACTGGAGTATAGTATTTTTAGTTTAGTATCACTAAAAGGCCATTAAAATGTAAGCTCACCTGCCTCATCAAGGCAATACGTCGTAGGTGAGAAACAGCCATGTTACAGTGCATAATAAGTGGATAGGGGTTAAGAAAAAGACCCCTTTTGTTACACTTAAATGGCCATTGGAGTGATACTGAAATGACCTCCAGTTATTTACATGTACATAGGGATTTATTTTTATTTATTATTATTTTTTTGCTATGCAGACAATATCAATGAGAAAACGAGAAAACGATATAAACAAGAAAATGAAATAAACAACAAAAAAATCCTCTGCGCTATAAACACAAGGTAATAACTATGCCTCTGGAAGTGAGGTGTAAGGAAATGATCCCTGCAGTAATGCAGATCTGAGATTAGCAGGCCTAGAGAACAGCAGAGATAGGGATAGCCAACCAGCTTGGCATGATTTGGACATTCATAGTAAGAGCTAGCCTATATGAGCTTGTGAAGTCCTAAAACACATGGTGGCTACAGCTGCATGGGAGTAAGTCCTATATTTAGTTTTTTGTCAGTGTCCTGGATAGTATGGCAGCATCAGTCTATTCCTTTGCTCGGGAAGTTGATGTCTCTAGTGCCGGAGAGCGGGAGGATTAGCACTCCTGATGTGTGGTGATGGGTTGCCCCTCCACCCGGGGTTTGCATACCAGCCTGCATTTTCGGGCCACGGACTTGGGCCCTCTTTGGGTCCAAGTCCTTCCCCCTGAGGAGGGGACAGAAGGCCAGGGTAGGACCATGCCGCTGATAGCGGCCTGGATCTTTCATCCTCGTGGGTGATGAACTGGGGTTTTAACTACCTTGGCCTTTGACCCTGGTAGGCTCTTGGTTGAGGTTACTTGCCGTTTGGGGAAGTGAGTGTCCTGGGTGGGCCCACTCACTGCCTGGCTGCTGCTCTCTCGGTCTCTCACCCGGGATTGTTTTAGCTGTGCCCTTTTGTCGTGCCTCAGTGGATTCCCAGAAGCATTGTAGCACTACTCCAGCCGCCGCAGAGATTGAGCAGTGGGGTCTGGGTGTACCAGCCCCTGTTGCAAGTGTTCTTTGGTCCATGTGAAATGAGCGCCACATCTTGGGATAGAAGGCTGTGTATCAGGCTTAGGCTTAGGATCTGCAGTTGGGGTTGCACTATCGTGCGTTGTAGCGGCCAGTGTAGACCGTGATAACCCCCACTGATCCAAGGAAGGGAATGGGGCTGTAACAGCGGTTGATGCCAGCATCGGCAGTTCCAGGCTGGGAGAACGGCCGTGTCTCCCATCCACAGGGTCCGTCTGGCGTGTAGGCCGCAAAACCGTTTCATGCCTGAAGATTTGTAGAGGGGCTTCAAGTTTGACTAAGAGAGCTCCCCGCAAACAGGGGCATGAAGGTGATCAATTAGATAGCTTTTGAGGGTAAAATCTCTTCAGAGAGTCTAAGTTTTCAAGTTTTGGTGGTGGAGCTCATGCTATGCACGGCTGCTCTCCTTGATGGCTAGGAGGTAACTTTTTTTTATTATTATTATTATTAGTCCTGCCATGATAAAAAAATATTTGGACATTATAAGCAATTATGTCATTTATTATAGTGTTCATTTTTCCCATCAGCGCACGGGAAAAATTAACACTATAATAAATGACATAATTAGCGTCAATGAATTCATATCACATAGAATGTACTGTATGTAGAATTTCAGAGAAACCGTAGCTAGCAGATTTGTTCTCACGATGTAGTGGAAGATCAGGTTAAAATCTGATGGATCCATACAATTGTGAGAGAGTTTGATTGAAAACTTGTCGAATGACAGAGTGCAAATGGTTGCAGGTAAAATTAGCTTTCAGTACTAAGCTCCTCTGAACAGGAAAAAACGTATGTACGTTTTAGTATTAGGTTTCCCAGAATTCACTATTTATTGAACAGGCCTTGCAAGGCAAGTTGTACAAAATTAAACCCTATTCTGTGTTAGCATATTAAGATTAAAGTTAAAGTTCATGCTTAACAGTTTTTTTCTTTTACCTGGATCAGGTATAGAACTCCTTGTCTAAACTTCTCGGCACAAACTGAAGAGTAGAAGGCTTTCTTCTTGTGCTGGATAAGCCATTTCTGGTACTTGGCCTGGTTTAACATTATCTCCTTCTGGCACTGCCTGTGGGAACCCTGCAAAGTAATAAAGAGAGGTCTCAACACAGTGTGAATTATAGAGAGCTGTCCAAAGGCTTCACATGCACGAACAATGGAATGTATTTTTCACATGCAGTGCAGGGAAGAGGAACTTGTAGGAAATTTATGCCACCTAGTTTCGTGACCACTCACTGCTTCTTCAAGCCTTATGCAGCCTTGACTTTTGTAGCCCTGTCCTTTCATGGTTCTCGTCCTGTTTCTCTAAATGTTTATTAAAGGGACACTCCAGTGCCAGGAAAACAAATCGTTTTCCTGGCACTGCAGGTCCCCTCTCCCTCCCACCACCCATCCCATGTTGCTGAAGGGGTGAAAACCCCTTCAGTGACTTAGCTGAGACCCCCGCTGATGTCCCTAGGCGGTGGTTTCGGGTCCACCCACGCTCCTCCCCCGCCGACGTCATCCGGCAGGGGAGACTGATCGCGCATGTGCGGCCGCCGGCGGGGGAGACCTAATGCGCATGCGCGTCAATGCCGCACGCGCATTAGACCTCTCCATAGGAAACCATTGAAAATGCTTTCAATGCTTTCCTATGGGGAATTGAGCGACGCTGGAGGTCCTCACATAGCGTGAGGACGTCCAGCAGCGCTCTAGCACAGAAACCTCTGCTAGAAACCAGGAAGTGCCCTCTAGTGGCTGTCTAGTAGACAGCAACTAAAGGAGGATTTAACCCTGCAATGTAATTATTGCAGTTTATAAAAACTGCAATAATTACAGCTGCAGGGTTAAGGGTAGTGGGAGTTGGCACCCAGACCACTCCAATGGGCAGAAGTGGTCTGGGTGCCTGGAGTGTCCCTTTAAGTGGCAGAACCTCCTCCCCATGACCTGTTTTTGTTTGAGTCTCCCAAGGTTTTTGACCTAGGGTTTCCATAATCCTCTTACAGAAAACAGACGCCATGCAAATAGTCTTCCCGTAAGTCTGCAATATAGCCAGCTCTCTGGTACTCCAGGCCATCAATCCACCCATATCTGCAAGTTAACGTCAATGCAGCCCCTTTGCCTGCACACCAATACTTCAGCTTTTCCCACAGGGTTTTAGGGCATCACATAACTGCTCATTGTCTTCTACAAACATCCATCTCCCCTTAGACATTCCCGAAAATCCCAGCTCCCTCCCCAAACACCAAAATCTTGCCCGCTTTTGATTGTTTTTTTTTATACTACCTCTCTTGGCAAACTTATTAGCTCCACTTGATTCTAGAACCATCTATACTCTGATGACCTTCAGATTTACCTCTCCACCCGATGTCTCTACTAATCACCTTAAAAGTGTCAACTATTGAATTACCGCTATTTCTACTTGGGTCACTTCCCATTATCTAAAAGATGTTAATGAAACTGAACTTCGGATCAGACCTGCTTCCATTGTCTATCTCCCTACAGATCAATGAAGCCTTGACATCTTTGACACCACTTGTTGGCTTGCTGCTCTTTTCAATTCTGGCCTCACCTTTTATCCCTACATCCAGAATGCCTCCAAGCCATGTAACATACACTTTAAACTTCCACCATTGCTGTGTTCACCCTATCTAACATGAGATGCTACCAAGTCACCTGTTTATGTGACTATTATTTTGTTTCTTGGCTATTACAACTCACTCCTGAGCAGGGTTCCAGAAACACCTTGGGCTTGAGCCTAAAGGGAAATTCAATGACCCCTACACTAGGAGAGAGATGCAAATTTGTTGTGACATGTCCCTAACTTTCTATTCTGCTGATGCTCATATTGAAGTGGTCTGGATGAAGTTCCCCTTTCCCCTTAACCCTGCAATGTAAAACATTGTTGTTTCAGAGACACTGCAATGTTCATATTGCAGGGTTAAGACAATATCTACTGTCCATCTTCCAGACAACAGCAAGAGGAGCTTCCTGCATTCTCCTGCATTAATGGACCACTTTAGTGCCAGGAAAACATACTCGTTTTCATGGCACTATAGTGCCCTCAGGGCCCCCCTCCCGCCGGGCTCTAGGGGGTGGAAGAGGTTAAATGTACCTCTTTTTCCAGCGCCTTGGCGGGGGACTCTCCTCTTCCTCTCCTCCTCCTTCTTGTCATCATCGGCTGAATGTGCATGTGCGGCACGAGCTGCGCACGCATTCAGCCAGTCCATAGGAAAGCACTCTCAATGCTTTCCTATGGACGCTGGCGTCTTCTCACTGTAAAAATCACAGTGAGAAGCGCGGAAGCACCTCTAGCGGCTGTCAATGAGACAGCCACTAGTGCACAGTAAAGTTATGTTTCCCAGCATCCCCTCCCATCAGCCACCTGGGCGGAACGAACACCTCGTCCTAATTAGCCTTGTAGAGAATTATACTATTGTTCTCTTTTTGTTTTAATTATAGGCAACTTTGGGAAGCAGTTGAATGAACTAAAATAAAATAAAAAAAACATATGTTCTCCTGCTGTATAGATTCAAGGCGAAAGAATACCCCTAGCAGTGCCTACACATAGATTCATGTTCCAGGTAAGTTATCCGCGATAGTCTCTTGTTTAGCCAGTAATAAACCATATATATTAAAGCATACAGACTCACCACATGGACGTGTCCACATATCATTAGTCCAACATTTTTGGTGAAAGAATGGGCAAGGTCCACCAATGCCTGTCGTGCTACAGGGGATCCGGTCAGGACAAGGCACTGTGGTCTGAGGAATGGAAACAATATTTTTTTTCAAGGTGTCACATTGTCTATCGCATGTCTCATTAAACTCTGACAAATTTACAATATTTGCATAATGACAACTTATCTAAATGATGGAGTGAACCGCAATTTATGCAAACTAAAAGATATTCATTTATTTAAGAATATTTTCTTGTAATATTTTTTTTTTATTTTTTTTATGAATTATAGCAGTAGATGAACTTTAGTTCAAAGTGCAACAATATGTAACAATACATAAGTGAATATGAAGTTCTTTTTATATCTGATTTGGAAAGGGGTACACACAAAGTGTGGGAGCAGCTCTGATCGGTTACTGGAATTATTCAATTGTCCGAGATAGCACATAATACTCAATATTTCTCATATTTGCTTTTAAAGGCAAAAGAAGGCAAGACACCCAGTTTGAAGAGCTTTCCAATTCTGCAAAACAATGAGGGTAAAAATCCTTCTTGAGCCCAGAATGGCAGTCAGATATCACCTTGGATCAAGAAGCTGTTACCCCACATATTTAATATGATATCCCTTACTATTATTAACATCAAGTTGCTGTTAAACATCTGTAAGTACGTCTCTTCAGGCAGATAATTCCACATCCTTATTATTCTTACTGTAAAGACCCTTTCCTTTACCTTAGACGAAATCTCCTTTCATCCAGTCTAAATGTGTGACCTCGTGTCCTATGTATCGTCCTCTTTATGAATAGATTTCCTTGACGTGCTAAGGAACAATTTGCATGTTTTTTGTACAATGTAACAATTGAATATTTCTTTGCTCTGTAAACCCTATTATTTCTCTTTCGTGTGTTTGTCTGACTACCTACATTAAGTAAAGTTACACACACATTTGGTTTTTTTTTAAACAGACCTTTATCCTTGGGGCCCAGTGGATTTCTGCAGGGATCAATTTGTGTACTGGTTGCACAGCTTCCTGCAGCTCTTTACTGATACTGGGGTAATGTTACATCCTGACTCTTGACATTGGTACAGGGTAGCTAGGTAGATGTGCAGTCAGAGCACAGATTGATCCTAGATAGTTCTCGACTGCTTGTGATGTCTACTAAATAGAATCTGCAGAGCAGGCACTTGCTGTGTGGTAACTGCCACCCGTTAGCAGGTACCTGCTCTGGCTACAGAGGGTGCTCTGTGTACCCCCTGCCGCATGTTACCCGGAGTGGACTACCCCCTGCCACCAGGGTTAGTACACTACAGCCCACTCAACACACTGTCTGTTGGGTCATATCTTCTAAACAGTGAGCAGTCGGTGTCTCGTTCATACATCAAAACACTGCTCAATGGAATACTGAAAATGGAAAACAATTCAAATAGCTTACCCTTTGTTGGGACCCAGCTCAGTTGTCAAATTGGTTTTAACATTGTTGAAATTATGGACAACCGTTTGTATATGTAATTGATCTCACCCTAGAGGTCATTTCAGCTTTGGTGGGCCACACAAATGAAGTGTGGCAGGTACAGTGAGCAAGGAGTTCTAGCTATAGATCACCATTTTACCTTAAGAAGGTCCTAGGCAATTTGAAACAAGCCAAAACAGAAAGCAAAAGAATACTGTGAACAACTTAAACATCTTCTTTTTATTTTGATGTCTCTATGGCAAAAGAATAATCCAAACATGGACCCCTTTCTCGCAGTGCCTAGTGTGGAATCAACTACATCTCACGGACAGGAAACAATGAAGTCCAATACGATCATTTAAGGTTGCTGTATCTCTTGTGCAGATAGAACGTCTCAGTATTTCAACTCTGGACTGCCCGTTTGAAAGAGACCAGTCTGATATAAATAAAGGTTCTCCCTTTAATGACACAACTAAAACTAACTTGAGATCTGACCAGAAATCCACCAACCGACAAATTATGGGGCTATTGTCCATTCACAGTTTTGACTTGTACCTTAGTTTTAACCCATTAATTCACTATCTTTTGGGCAGATTGAGGTTATATTCACACAATGGGAAATAATGGGAAACATTTAAGTTTCATAAAAATCCAATGAGAGTTTGAGTCACCCCATACGACCCTAGTGAAGGCTTTTTTTGGTTTTCTGCATCACATATGCATCATAGAAAGCATGATATCAAATTGCGAAATAAATTGGTACCTGAAATTCTTCACATGGTCCTCCACTCCATACAGACGAATAGAGTGTTGAAGAGCATTAAGGTAAGTGAGTGCCTGGGTTGAAGATCCCCAATTCACATCTACAAATTATTTAAAACATAAAAAAAGGAGAAGTAACAATATGGCTAACAAAAATCATCCTCGTTCTTTACAAATAACTAAACATGTATAAAAACTCAAATTGCATTCTCTAATGATCTCCAATAAACAAGGTTTCTATTTCAACTTTACCTGACAACTCAAATGAAAAAAATGGGTATCCCAATTTTTTTTTTAAATTGTAGACCATGTTTGCACAAACGGTGAAGCACACGGGATACTCTAAACACCAGGACACTATAGTGGTTATGGTACTTGGAGTTCCCTGATGGTAAACGTTTGATAAAGAAAGCTTTGACATTAACCTACGTCTGTCCACCCATGCTACATTAGGTCTGAACTGGTATGGTGAAGTGGAAGTTCAAACGTCTGCCAACAATTTCTATTTTTTTTTTTCTGGTGACCATTTACCAATGACTTAAAAATGTATTCTGGCTAATAACCCAGCACTAGACATTTCATTCTTCTTCTCGTCAAGCATAGACATACTATAACGTCCACAACACCCCTTTCTCCTTCTCCTTGAATTCGCCTTGCTGATACCACTCATTCTGAAACCTAACCCACCGTTATGGTGCTAATCCTTCCTTTACATTTACTAAAGACATTTGTAAGCTCCCTTACAACTTCTCACAAACTACCTAAAACGCCCCTCTTTACAAATCCTTCAAAATTAAATCCTCTTCCCAGTCGTTCTTAATCCAAGTGATCTGGCCACACTACCTCCTCTGAAAGCTCTCTGCTCCAAACAAGCTCACCATCATCCTGACTTCATGCTTTTCCCGCAGCCCCTATAAAACCCTGTGTTCAGATTCCACCTATTTTCTAAGGTTTCATGTATCCTTAGATAAACAGAACTCTCTTTTGTTTGATGTACTCTTAATGATCAAAAAATCAATACGCTCACTAATGACAGTACAATTATATCATCCCAGTCCGACTCGACCTGATTTTAAGGCTTTATGTGACTTGATTTGTATAAGGTTCCAATGGGTTCTGTTCTCTGTGATTGTATTATCAATGTACTCATTGGTTCTAATCTATGCAAAGAGCCTTGTATCGAAACACAATATAAGAAATGTTAAATTAATACATATATAAAGTAGTTATCATTGCAAAGAACGATCAGTAGATAGATTATACGACCGGAAATACATTTATCTTGGGCAACTCAATAGTAATTTGCCGTTGAAGTAATTGGAAAAAACTGCTTCGAAATTACTTGAGATAAAGATGTATTTTTTTTTATTACAAAGCAGCATGAGTATATTTCACTAAAACGTACGTGATGGTTAAAAACTAAGCACCACAGTATATTTATCATACAAATACATAAAGCACACATTTTGGACTGTTTATTTGGATTATATAAACATATGAGCAGGGTTATCCACCAACGTTTATATCTATAAATATTAACATTTATGAAAATGAGTATAAAGTCAGGCATTCAGAGTGAATACAAAGTGAAATTAAAATTTGGGGTCAAAATTGCTGAAATAAAAATCTGACCTGACATTTTTCCCTATTTGATTATTTTGACCTTAAATTTCAAATCAATTTAGAATTTGTCTCAAATTCCCAACAATTCACATTTTCGTAAAAAAAAAAAAAAAAACAACGAGATAATTAAAGCGCTCTGTCACCTTCTGGGGTCTTTGCATATTTTGAGTGTAATTCCAACACATTTTATCTTTATGAAATACTTGTCTGCGGGAGGGGGATGACAGAGTTCTAAAAAACAGTCTGTTTTGAATTTATGTATGTTTAGTGCGTGGTGAGTATCTTTTTTTAATGCATAATACAAGCAACAGGACAGGATCAGGACATGTGCTATATATATGTTAATGATTATTAACTCACCTGGTTTCTTGTAAGTGACATATATGTAAAGGCTAAGAACAACTACACAGGTCAGGAGAGCTGCCTGCCAGTTTATGAGAAACATGACTCCGCAGCATAAAATGGCTCCCAAAAGAGACACCCACAGATTGTAGTATTTAAACGCCGGTCTCCAGCCTAACAAAGGAAAACGCATTATTAACAGATATATATGTTCTGTTTTTTGTTTTTTTTCATTACAAAAATGTATAACATTTGACATTGACTTCATACTAGAACTAATGTTTACCTATTATGTTAGAGCCTACAGATTAAGTTATTTTTAAAAAATCACTGTAAAAGATTTAACCAATTAATTAAAAAAAACAATAATACATATGTAACTAATAATATACTGCCTAACAGTCTAATTGTGCCATTTGTTCATACTTAATCAGGGTAGATTCTAGGTTTTGAAGAACATTTAAAGGGGCAGTTTCAGCAGTTTTTGCACCATAACAACTTCATTTAAATAAAGCTGTCATGGTTCAAGGAGGCCCCTAGACACATTTTTACCTTCAAGGGTAAAACCGCTCTCGAATGGCTTAACCCCAAAGTCACCTCCAGCGCTGTTCCTCAGGTCCTTCCATTCGGCATCCACATTAAGCACAAAGTGCCACCGGGCAGGGGCGCTGCTGATTGGCTGAGGCTCTCAAACAATCAGTGACTCCCCATTCACAAAACTGGCTTGAAAAGAAATGTACCTTTTTCAAGTCAGTTTTGTGAATGGTAAAGGGCACT
This sequence comes from Pelobates fuscus, assembly GCF_036172605.1. NCBI lineage: Eukaryota > Metazoa > Chordata > Amphibia > Anura > Pelobatidae > Pelobates > Pelobates fuscus. The sequence continues at coordinate 354,888,188 of NC_086321.1, forward strand.
GATTGTGGTGAGTCACTCCCCCTGCCTGGCAACACTCCGCACTTCCTGAAACTGAGATTTCACAAGCCGTCTAGGGGGAGTTGAGATCGTCACTGGATGCAACTTTGGAGTTAAACTGTTCCAAAATGTTTTAAACCCTAACTGTGCACCCGGCGGCCTCCTGGCACCAGAACAACTTCATTTAGATGTTAAACAAAGATTTCTCTAACGTAGCAAGACATGTGTTTTTTGTTTTTTTTTAAATTTCACAGCTGAATACAAGCAGGATGATCACACATGTTACATGTAGCATTATACTCTAAACCAGTGGTTCCCAACCCAGTCCTCAAGTATCCCCTAACAGTCCAGGATTTAGGGATTACCCTGTTGTGTCTAAAGTGTTTTTTTTCTCTTGTTCTAAAAACATCTTAGAAACAACTGGGTAATCGATAAATCCTGGACTGGTTAGGGTGTACTTGAGGACTGGGTTGGTATACATTGCTCTAGACCAGGCATAGGCAACCTTCGGCACTGCAGATGTTTTGGACTACACCTCCCATGATGCTTTGCCAGCATTATGGGTGTAAGAGCATTATGGGGGGGTGTAGTCCACAACATCTGGAATGCCAAAGGTTGCCTATCCCTGTTCTAGACTGTAAGCTCGTTTGAGCAGGGCTCTCATCTACCTATTGCTCCTGTGTAATTTTCTAATTTATTGTAAATTTCCCCCCTTTTATAATATTGTAAAGCGCTGCGGAATTAGTTGGCGCTATATAAATACCAACAATTATAATAATATATAATATAGAAATAGCAATTAGATTATTAGCAACTAGAACAATTTATGTCATTTTCATCTATATATTAATATATAAGACCCGTCTTTGTCAATCTGCAGCTCCATCAGTCCCTATGTAAATCCGGCCCTGATATATATATATGTCTGAAGGATATAGGTATATGGCTGTCACATATCAAATGGTCTTACATATTAATATAAAAATGGAAATGACATGAATTGTTCTAGTAATTGCTTTTTACATATTATATATCACTATAATTCTACATTATAAATTTTAAACAATTAGAAATTGTTTTGAGGTGGCAGTTGTCCTTTAAGATGTTTTCTATGGTAATATCTCAATGTGCTTTAATATCTTACCAAAGGTCTAATAGAGAGAAGTGAAACAAACACGGGTAGTAAAACAAAAGAACAGAGCCACGAATCAACGAATTGCTTATAGGTGTTTGTCCCCTGTTGCATATTAACTGATACATCTGTATGGTTGTAGAGTATTTTTGGGTATTTAGGTTGGACTAGACTTTAATGTTTTTCCTATGGCTCTAATGCACATATTAGTGTTCTGACATTTCCAATATTTTCCATTTATTATTCATGGTACCTTGCTGTGTTCTCTATTAGTTTGGATTATAAATAAATCTCAATTGCTCCCTGACCAGAGAACAAAAATAAGCTGAAATTTTTAACTGTCGTGCTGCCCGAGAATCTAAATGTTGTGGTATGATTAAAGAATGTGTCCCTAGTATTATCGCCAACATGGTAAAATGTCTTGTATTTGGAGAAGTAGGTAGTGAAAGTTTAGAGGGTCACCACTCCAGACCCCTAAAGTACTTAATTCAGTGGTGTATCCTGGTTTTGTGCTGCCCTAGGCATGACAAAACTCACCCCCCCCCCGTCCCTCCCTGCACCACCCGACGCCACCCCACCCTTCCCCCCTGCCCCGCCTTCTAAATACACACACACACATTCACTGACAGACACGCATACACTAGCTAACAGACATACACACTCACTAACAGACACATACAATCACTAGCAGACACACACATTCACTGACAGACACGCATACACTAGCTAACAGACATACACACTCACTAACAGACACATACAGTCACTAGCAGACACACACATTCACTAACAGACATGCATACACTCTAACTAACCGACACACACATAGTAACACACTCCCTAACAGACACACTCCCTGACACACACACACTCACAGACACACACACTCACTCACTAACAAACACAAACACACACACTAACAGACACACACACACTAACATACACACACAATGCACATACATACATAAAAACAGACAAGCACACACACAGACATACAGGCAGACACACACACACAGACATACAGACAGACACACACACATACAGACACACACACACATATACATACACAGACAGGCACACATACAGATAGACACATACAGACACATAGACAAACACACATACATACAAAGACATACATACAAACAGGCACACATACATACAGGCAGACACACACACACAGACAGACACACATACAGACACACACATACATACAGATAGACAGACAGGCACACAGACAGACACATACACAATATTTAACCCCTTCAGGACGGAGTCAATAGTGCACGTTCTGATCAAAACAAAACGTAAACAAAAACTGGAATTTGCGCTATATATGTCTGTTCACCCGTAGTTCCCCTCTTTCAAATGATATGCACCCACACTTATTACATATCATTTTGTTCAGGAGAAACAGGGCTTTAATGTCTCATTAACTATTCATATATGGAACATAATTTATTATGAATAAAATTTAAAAAACATGTGAGAAAATAAGATTTTTTTAAAAATTTGCATTTCCGTCTGACATTTTAACTGTGAATGTCATAATACTGTTTTACTGCACAAAAATGCACATATTTGTAATCAGCGATGTCTCACGAGTACAACAGTACCCCCCATTAACAGGTTTTATGGTGTTTTGGAAAGTTACAGGGTCAAATATAGAACATTCAATTTTCAAATTGAAATTTTCCAGATTAGTAATGTTACCTTTGAGACGGTGTGGTAGCCATGAATGAGAATTACCCCCATAATGGCATAGCATTTGAAAAAGTAGACAAGCCAAGGTATTGAAAGTGGGGTATGTTTAGTCTTTTTTAATTATTACATTGATGTTGAAGAAGATTAAGAGTTCATTATCCCAGTTTTTAAAAAAAAAAGAAAACTTCAACATTTTTAATTCACATTGAATTTAATTTAATAATTTTGAGATTTAAATTTTTTCATAAATATTTTATTTATTTTCACAAAATATTTGATCTGAGAGACTACATCTTTCCGATTTTAAGGAATACCCCATGTATATAATGACTATAGCCTGATGTAGTGGTTATGGTGCCAGGAGTACCCTGGCATCCTCACAGAGTTAGTGATCAAAATGCTTAACAACGTTTCATGACCCCCTGGTGCCTCCTACAGGAAAAGCCAAATGTCTACCGTGAGCTAAGCACGGTCTAAAACAGGGCCATTCTCATTGACTGAGCACCCAATAAAAGCAGCCCTGCCAGGTCACTCCAGGCACCATAACTACTACATCAGGTTTTAGTGGTTATGGTGCGCCAAGTGTTCCATTAAGAAGGTCCTTATCATTTCCCGTTTCAAAATTTTCTTATACAAAATCACAGGTTAAATGAATCATTAATATTATGAATATTGTCAGGTATGCCATTTCACATTAAACAGCGATAGATAGTTCTACTATGAATCACATCGTTCATAAAATAGATTAACGCGATGTTACTTAATTTCCATTCATACAAGTATAACAATACCAGTCCAACATTGGCTGACATATACCTGGGGACTTCGCCAAGGAAGCATGGAAACAAGAAAAGTTGATGAGGGCATAGGAGGCCAGGAAGAAGTTCGAGATGATTGGGGCAATAGTGTTCAGCTCAGCTGGGAAAATAAATGATAAAAATATGTACTTAGAACTAAATACGTTATTGGAGACCACAATAAAAGCCAGTTATGATGACCGAGCTAGAACGTTGAAACCTTCTAGAAACAGGTACTGGTACTACTGGTAGGAGCAAGGATAATGAATGAAGATATGTCAAAGAAGGAACTATGAAACTGTAGTTTTTTAAAAAAAAAATACATGAAACCTTTTAGACAATTTATTGTTTAGTAAATGGCTATTGATAAGCTTTTAACAATGTCGACTCAATCTCAATATTACCTCTTTTTTTTGGTTAGACAAGAAAGGGCCCTATACCTTACATTAACCAGACAAACATAAAAGGATACTTCAGACATCGACACAACTTTTGACAGGCTTTGGTCTCATATTCATGCTGTATTCTTCTACAATTTTTTTTTTTTTTTTATCATTTTGCTAAAAAAGAAAAGAAAAAGAAAGGAAAAAAAAAAGTCTTGCAGTTTTCGTAGTATACCTTACCCTCAGTGAATGTTTTAACAAACATGAAAATGAGGTAAAAATTAAATCAAATGAACTTAAGTTGTGTTCAGAATCCCTCTGGATATGATTTATGAACACATTAGCAGATCCATTTTTCCCTTATCAAATTCAGCTGCCTAAAAGACTTGATAAACCAGCAACAATACTATTTAATCTATTATGCATATGGCATATGTAAAACCACACTACATGTGTCTAAAATGGGAGTTTATATAGTGACATCTGCAGCTACAATGTACAAGTCCCGTTTATCAGATTGGCTGTCAATAACCTTCAACCTATGGGGAAATCGAAGATTTTAAAAAAAAATCACCATTTTGCTTGCATTTTGCTCAATCTCAGTATATCGAACTTTTTTTGAGCTGATAATAACTGATAACATCAATGACATTACCAACAGAAAACACTTAAGATATTTTGGGATTGTGATCAAGTTGAAAACAAACACATAATACCAGACTGAAATTCAGAAACTCTTATAAAAAGAAAAACCTTGGGGTTGTGATCGAGGTCCAAGGAACAAAATGTCACCAAATTTGTTATTTTAGGAAGAAAAAAAATTGAATTGGAAATATGTGCAGTAATTCTGTACAAATTGTTAAAAGGAAAAAGCTCTGGTTAGTTTCTACCCAGACATTGTGATGTTGCAGACTCACATATATGTGACAGAGAGGTACCAATGTGAATGTGTGCAGTGTAACAGCTGTCCTTCCAGTGTTTTACAATACACCTACGGTAGGTACAGGTAGGTCGGCTGCCGTTATGTCTTAGCCTTTAATTTTCAACTTCCAGTGTGCTATATAACCCTTCAGTTCCTTAGACCCAAAAATAAACCATACACACAGAGTACCAATGATATCCATTCTGCCAGTGTCCACAACAAGCCTACATGTTGTGTTTTGGCAAAATTCTAAAGCCTGATTGACAGTAGGTGCATTTTCTTTCTGCCAACTGGACCTGTCAATCACAGCATCATTTAAAGGTTTTCTAAGGACACATTGATTTCTGCTTCTTATCTTTTTGTGATGAAAAGGAAATAGGTACCAAACTATGTGGTTGGATGCAGCCCAAATAGGAAAAATGGTCTGTAGCTCCATAGAACTAACCATCTCCATTATATCGCTGCTTGTATAATCACTCACTTTCTGCTATCTACTGAATTCCCCTTCACTCACTTTGTTTACATTCCCTATTTTAATCAGAATCTCTCTTATCCATTTTAGTTGTTACCCAAGTAAAAAAAAAAATAATCAAAAAAGTCAAAAATTCCTTATCCATAAATGGCAATCATATTTCTCCTTGGATCTACAACCTGTTCACACACATATTATATTGAATATTCTGTACTTGCGAAAATACATCCATACTTTTTTTTTTTAAATGATTTATAGATCTTACCAATGAGAATGAAACCAAGAGCAATAACGAAGGTTAGGATATAACCCCGAATTGGCTCCTTCCGTTGGCCATAACCTTTAGCAAAATACTGCAACCCAGAGTATATATTATCCTTGCAAAGGGCCTGAAGAAAATGAAACATAAACTGTAAGAATATCTGCTCATAGAATTTAAAGATTCACCAGGCTATATAAATAATATATTTCCATTATTTATTTGCGAATCACTAACATACAGTGGTGTACATAGCATAACATGTCACTGTGTGATTTGAATCAGTTATACTAAAACAACAGTAAAGGTTATGAGTAAATGTATTGTTCATTGAGTAATTCAAGGGTCACTAAGTTACCTAGTCCAATAAGCCAATGCTAAGCCATCAGACTCACTTTAAAAAAACAGATCCCATTAGTGCCAAATATTGATTTAATTCACTTTAGCGTAGGTTATACTTTCAGTATACACTGTTGAGTTTTTCAAAATTACTTATATTGGGAATAATTGAATAGAGACCCAGGTGTGATAGACATTTATAATTGTCAATACCAGTAACAATACCCAGCTGAATAATGCGTCATTGCTACTTAATAACACTCCGTGCCTTCCAAAACTGCGAGGTTTCGACATTGGTGTGAGAGTAGCTGGAATGAAGGTGTGCCAGGTACCTAATCCACATCACTTGTGTTGCGCAAAGGGGTCCAGCTAGACAGTTGACCTGTGCTATCTATAGACAGAACACAGCAGAAGTGGTCTCATAGAGACAGATATGCTCTGCACTGGCACAAAAGAGTTAACTTGTGTTTTTTGGGGGACTTTGCTTGAGTGACGCAGTTGGTGCCCACAGTTTCAGGGATGATGGCCACTGTTTCCCAGTATCTAGGTTCATGGCCACTGGGTGTTCTGGTTTCATGGCCACTGTTTCCCAGTTTCTGTCACTCCAGAAGATGCCCTACATTTTTTTGTTTTTAAGAATGAAGATGAAAAAATCTTCATGCAAAACATTGGAATGTAATATATATATATAGATATATATCTTAACAATATGCTCCTTTTGAAAATTAAAAAGCTCAGAAAGCAGAGTGAAACTTATTTAACATCCATTATTTACAATGATTTAGAATGTCCTCTTTATTACAATCGCACTAGATAAAACGTAATTTTTGGGTGGCCAAGGCTTGCCACATCTGTCGGTTTCAGCGAACGCCAAATAATAACATGAAAGTGCAACAAAGAAGAGATAGTCCAGATATAGAACATGTCAAATAGTCCTTACGTTCACCTAACAATAATATTAAAACAATAAATATAACTTTGGAAAAACCTAATAAACTCTATACAGTTAGATCCTGATCAATTATTTTCTCGCAGCATACCTTACAGACTAAATATACTCTTAAATTGACATGCTTATGGTTAATCCCAATTTCTTATGATATTGCCCTTGTAAAAATACAAGATACTGTATACCTTGAACAGTTTGTGTATGAGACATTGCTTCAAAAACATGTTTCAAAAATGAAAATAACACAAATGAACAAACTTGTGAGCAATTCTTGTGACTGAAGTTAAACAGTTCTGGACCTCTACAAGACTATAAATTTGACAGATAAAAGAATCAAACCAACTAACCAGTTTGTACGACCAGAATCTACCGGTAATAAAAAATCTAATCTCTTAATCCTGGTTCAAGCATCTTGCATTAAGGTGTACGGACAGAACGTTAGGCATAGATATAAAATCTGAAATCATGGGTGTTGGAAAATTTTGAAGTAGAGTTTTACTTTACAGATTACTTTTGCTCGAGCCATCTGGACAACATGATATTTTATGCATCCTCACCTGGAAAACTTTAGGGGCACTGACCAGCGAGGCCAATGCGGATGAGAGTGTTGCAGCAAAGATGCCGGCTGTAATGAGTGGAGCAAATCCCGAAAACATCGCCATCACCTTAGGAGAAAGAAAGGTGATAAATATTCATCTTGTGTTGTCAAATGTCACTCACAAACATCCATCCTGTTGGTATTTCAGGCAAATCGGCCATGCACCACTTATATCATTGAAGCAGTACTCTCTGCATGGTTTGCCCTTGGTGGGCTAGCCTTCTTGATTGGCAGGCAGCCTGGTGTGCGTTCATGCATGCCTGACCTGTCAATTAAAGAGGCAGTCTGGCCCCTTTTCCAAGTGGATCCACCTCCTTTGGGCGTAACACAAATTGTATCACTGTCCTGTCTAGTTTTACCCCTCCCACCAGCATCCCGTTTGACGGGACAACAAAGTTGGAAGGTATGTCATGGTTATAAGTCCTATCACATGTGAGGCAGATCGAATCATTGGAAGCGTATTTTAAAAAGAGAGTTACTAAAATGGATAATATCACCCTGTATGATACAAGAGTACATCAATTAGGATTAATGACAAGTGCTTTTCAAACCACTCCTCACAAAACGTCAGTGATCCAAGAATTCAAATTTTTTTTTTTCAACGAGGCTACATTCCAAACCAGGACCACTGCAGACAGCTTTAAAGGGAAACTATAGTGCCAGGAAAACAAAGTTGCTTTCCTGTCACTACAGCTCCCTATAGTGCCCTCCCTTTCCCCCTCCGGTGGTGCAGAAGGGGTTAAAACCTCTGCTCCTCCTGATTCGGCAGAGGAAACCTAATGTGCAATTGCCGCGCTCGCATTAGAACTTCCCCCCATAGGAAAGTATGTATAATGCTTTCCTATGGGGCTTTGAGCGATGCTGGTTGTCCTCATGCATAGCGTGAAGACGTCCAGCTTCAGTTAGGCGAACTAACGACCTGGAAGTCCCGCTAGTGGTTGACTAGAGGTGGAGTTAACCAACAAAGATAATTATTACAGTTTCTTAAAAGCTACAGTAATTGCCTTTGCAGGGTTAAGGGACCTGGGACACTGCACCCAGACCACTTCAATGAGCTGAAGTGAACTGGGTGCCTATAGCGTCCTTTTAACTAAAACTGTTTTCTTATTTCTTTGTCTGATAATATGAAAATCCACCACAGACTGGGTAGCAACCTATCACAAAAAAATGAAAACACAAGAAAAAGGCAACCAGGGTTATTAACTAAAGTGAGAATTGTTGGGAATTCAAAGTGAATTTTAAATTTAAGGCCAAAGTAGCTCAACTAGGAAAAAAAAAACTTCAAGCCAACTCTGCTTTGAGTTCGGCTACTTTGGCCTTAAATTAGAAATTCACTTTGAATTACGAAAAAATTCGCACTTAAGTAAATAAAACTGAACGAGTGATAATAATAGTGACTACTTCCTGTGATTATTAATTTGCATTGCCTGACTGATAACGTCTGACTCGCTGTTGTGGACTGTCTGCAAAAAACAGAAAGCTGCCGGTTAACTGGTGCAAACCCATTTACCTGGAAGTTGTTTAGCAGTCCATATTTACAGGGGGTGTCTCTGCAAGATGTGAAATTAAATCCAAGGGTGCACGCAGCAGTCTTGCATTCATCACCCCAGGCAGAAATGGCCTCTGTCACATTGCCTGTAGCTTCCCTGACAATGCAAGCAGCTTGTATGCAAAGAGAGAAGGGAGGAGAAGTGTGATATGCACATGCACACATACATATACAGTATACATGTACACTTTTGAAACCCTCTGTATCCACAAACAAAATAGAAGGCAACAATTAAAAAATATATATAAAGACTGCGTCACAAGACAGTAAATAGGACCCCAATATGTAACAGCAAAGTTTCCTGGTTGGTATAGTCTTCAATTAGTGATTGTATTCTATGTAATGTCCTTGAATCGAATGATCTTGCATAGAAATCTGAATAAAAAAACACAAGAAAAATACCAATAGTGAAGCATGTACCAATGGTATTTTCCCCCTGTTTTCTTACGGTTTCATATTCTGTGAAAGATCATGCGATTCTGGGATATTACATTCCACCAGGAATCTTTGGCGCTACATGTTGTGGTTCCGTTTACAGTCTTGTGGCGCAGCCTCTATATTTGTTTTATCAATCCATTGAAACTACTCGGCATCCTGTGTCTGCTTAAGCACTCTTTAAATGTATTTAAAAAAAAAATCTATATCAGATTTGAATTAAAAACAATATATAGCATTTGGAAGTACATTACAAAAAGTGTAGCAAATACCTTTGTACCCCTCTTTTTTAAACTTCATTTAGTTGGATCCCCTCTAAAAAAATGATGGGGATTAAAATTTACAGTACTAGTTATGGTCATAAAGCCAAAAGCAACCCTTGAGCTTGCTTTGTCCTCGGTAGAGTAATTTCATATGGACTTTATTAACTGCTAACCTGCGGATGCTTAGGAGCTAAGGATTGCTCCAATGTTGCTGGACAACCGATACCTACACTGGGTGGAATCCCATCAACCACTATTATTGGCCAAAGGAGTTATTTATGCTAGGAAGAGAATAAAGGTACCGTCTGCCATTGGGTTTATCAAAGAGAACCAGACAGAAAAAGTGGAAAAAAGACTTTATTTATTTAAAAAATAAATACATGAAAATTACTTTATGAACTTTTCCAGTTATAGTGACCCACCCATAGGCCAGAAACGTATCATATTCCTATCTTATTTATGGTGGTGACCTAGTGTGGAATCATGACAGCTTTGCCCCAGGTAGCATGGCTCTGCATTATATGTAGTGGATACAGTGATGTAATTTTTTTTCACATCATGTGAATTCCCTTTTGGGTACTTATATTTTGCATATACATAAAAATACTGATTACAAATAAAAAAAAAAAACACCTGCATCATTTTACTGGAGTTCTCTATGGCACTAGAATTTTCTTTCAATTCCTGTATTTGTATTATAATAAATTTAACACTATGTCAGATGACAAGCAGAACGTGCCCCTGAATATGGTTTATGGATACCTGAAACGACGGCCACTGCCAGGTAAGTAGTGGTGGATATAAGAATTGCCAATAATGTTCCTTTCGGTATAGAAGACTGCGGATCCTAAAAAGAACTTTGGAGTAAGTATCTTATTGCATTGAGCAGTAGATAAATGATACAATGGATACATGGGAAGGTTGGATGAGAGATTGGCTGGCGATTAAAGATGAAAGTATGTGATTTAAAAAGGTAATTTATAATAATGATCAAGTAAAGAAAGTTAAACAAAGAGCAAACAGGACATATCTGAGAGAGAATCTATAAAACTGGGATTAGAACAAGTATTTTTAAAGCATTGATATTAGCTGATAAAATGGGGAATTTGAAACAACAAACTTTGGAGAAGCAATAATAGAGGTGATACATATTGTAAAATGCCAGTAGTTTCTAGTCACCTCGAGGTCGCCTGATATGTTTGCTCCGGCCAGAATTCCAGTGGCCGCTGGAAAGAAGATTGAAAATATAGAGAAGAAGCTTTCACCATCACGGTAATCAGGTCCCCAATTTTCAAGGAAGATAGCAGCTGTGGGAAACATGGGAACATGTCAAATTATTAAGAATGTTTAACAAACGAATATACTAGTATCAGTTTATACATAATTCAGAAGATGCATAACTTAATTAACAAATGTTGCCAGTTTATATACATTATCTAAATTGAATTAAGAACTATTGCAAAGATTGCGCAGATGTCATAGACCTAACCACTTTTAACCATATGTCATGGATCTAACCACTCTTAACCATATGTCATAGACCTAACCACTCTTAACCATATGTCATGGATCTAAACACTCTTAACCATATGTCATAGACCTAACCACTCTTAACCATATGTCATGGATCTAACCACACTTAACTATATGTCATAGACCTAACCACTCTTAACCATATGTCATGGATCTAAACACTCGTAACCCTATGTCATGGACCTAACCACTCTTAACCATATGTCATGGACCTAACCACTCTTAACCATATGTCATAGACCTAACCGCTCTTGACCATATGTCATGGATCTAACCACTCTTAACCATATGTCATAGACCTAACCACTCTTAACCATATGTCATGGACCTAACCACTCTTAACCATATGTCATAGACCTAACCACTCTTTACCATAAGTCATAGATCAAGCCACTGACCAAAACCTAAGCATTCCTTCCCACCAACGCTACTTTTCTCCTTCCATTGTTTGGAAATTGTTCAATTAATGTTGTATATAATGTTTGATAATAAAGGAATACATAGTTAAATAAAATGCCCATAGTTAGGTACTTGAATTTGGACAGGGAATGAAACATTAGAGGACCAGGGGATTGATTTTTCTCCAAGAACAGTGATTTTTGGTCACTGGGTCGGATCACAAAATTGGGTCTCTGTGACATTGACATAGGTCTTCATCGGGTGAAACAGGCACACAATGTTCTAATGGAGTTTTTTTGGCAGAATTGATTTTGAAGTGTATTTTATGATAGTTGAAAATGGGTCAATTTACTTTTTTAAAAACTGAAGAAAGGCTTGCTAAGCTAAAGCAATTTAGATCCCTTTCATAATAGGTTAAGGAACCCTAACCTAGACCGACTGATTGTACATCATCTCTCTATCACCAACCTATGGCATAATTGAGAAACAGATATTGGTGAACTATCTGTTCTTTCATAACATCTCACAGGCCTGGGTGAATAAACAGAGGGGTCAGCGTGGCTGGATACCATCTAGGTTTCTAGATATCTTGAATGTCCCAAATATTATTACATTATTCGTTCCTATATATTCTTTTCTGTATTGGAAACAATGTGTTTCTGAAAGATACTCATGGCTTCTAACACCCTAGTTTCAAATATGCATCAACAACTAACAAACATTCTCATAATTAAGCAGCTTAGTCCGTATTATAATTACCATAATTATATATTAAGTTACATTATAATAGTTCATGCATTAAAGTGCAGGTTTCTTACAAAGCCCTGATCCAGATAGTACGTGACGATCATAACTGACCTTCCTGTTTGTCTCTGTGGTTAATGGCATATAATAATTAGTTCATTTTTTTCTCAGGAAAGTTAAAGAATAGCAATTTGGATTAAGACTGTATGTTATGTAAATAGCTAAACGTCAAAGACAGAAATGCCTGAATAACTGGGAGAGAAATACAAAAAGCCACATTAGTCAGTGGAAATTGATACACATTTTAAAAGTTGTTAAATAATTTTAATAGGAGACGTGCTTTAGATAACATTATAGGGCTTATTTATTAATTTACAAGCAGGACTAGGTTGGAATTGGGCATGTTTGGACCTAGTATTTAATTACTTTTTAAGCAGGTACCTACTTCATCTGGTATATATACAGATCCCCATATCTAAAAATGAATGGATAATGCGTGCACATCTGGCATTTGGTAACTAGACTTTGTGATGGGGCTTGCCAATTTGGAATTTAAGTGGGTTTCTGCAATTGCATGTTATTATGAAAAAAGTTCAATTAGGTGTTTGTTGGTTTTATTTCCTTAGGAACACCAGCAGTGCAGATTAGCGATCCGGTATACTAATTAATTGTGCTTTAATGAGGTTCCAAGCTGGTCTTTACTAAAATTCTCACTCTTACCCAAGGGACTTTGTATTGTGTGTTGGACAGATTCAGGCAGTTATGGAAATCCAGGAAGAGATTCCATTTATACCACAGAAAATTCAGAACAAGGAACTTGAAGATCGAGATGTAGCAAACGAAGAAGCATAGAGGGCTATCTTCATCTATGGAACTTGAGACTCAATGACCTGTCAATGGTCTGGAGAAAATGACTGGGCTTTATGCGCGGCTATAGAGATAACAGGATTCAGGTGTCTGCTAAAATCTTTGAAGTCTGCATGCATAATGGTCACGAACAGTCTTGGCTCAATCCACAGCTTCAAAAACTGGTTTAACATACAGTAGAAAGCCAGACTCCCAATAACATCATGATGATATCGTACAATATATTTCTAAATTATAGCACAGCCTAATAGCCAATGATTATTGAATCTGACCATTTTACATTTATTTTAGCTCACTGGATATGCTGTAATTTTCTCATTTGCCCAAGTAACTCATGTAGCAAGTTGGGTGTTTCACCATTCTTGGTATTTATGAAGTTAGATACCTCTGTAGTTAAAGAATCCTTTAGATTTCTTGTCCTCGTCAGCTGGAATATAGGTACCAATAAAAAAGTTTGCCAAAGCTGCGACCAGTATCCCAAGCAAGGTGATCTGTGCCTAAAACGTAGAAGGAAAAAATAGGTGCCACAATTAGTTGGCCTTGATGTCAGCGCCAGATTTGCCCTCCTTGCTTTTACCCATTTGCCCCGCTTGCTGCCCTGAGGCTGTGGCCTCATTGGCCTTTTGGGAAATCGGGCCTGGACCTTCTCTTGTGACATTCCACGAGTAAATGGTTCAGCTGGTAACACTTTAATGTCTGTGCGCTACAGTTTCTGTGGTGCTGGAGAGGAAGTATCCTATCTTCCTGTCTTTCTTCACTTCCTTTCTCTCTATTACTATGCAGCCATTTTGCTTTTGAGATGTAACTAATTTTTGTTCTTGTTTAATTAAATAAGTCTGTTCCTGATTAAGCAAACCACTGACTAAAGATTTTAACTAGTTAGCTTCATATGTGTGCCCCTCTCTGACTTCTACATACTGCAGCTGTGCTAATACAACTCTGCAGAGAGTCTAAAACAGGCAAGGTAGCCCCTCCCTAAGCCACACCCCTATAATTAGCGCAACTCCCCTTAGTCGCTCCGGACCCCACAAAATGCAAAAACGGGGCGCTTGCGCGCAACAAGGTAAGTCCCTAACAGGGGTCTAATTTATGGTGCCAGTAGGGCATTTTACATAGAAAAGGGCCACCCCCACCAAAAAGGGTTAGAGTAGCCATTTAAAATATCAACCACTTGACAGCTCTTCCCAAAGATCTTTAAATTTGGAAATTGTTGTTGCCCAATTATTTTTATGCAAACTATAATTTGCAAAGAATTAAATGTATCCTTTAATGACTGAAAAGTATTCAACGACAAGAAGAAGATTTAAAGGAACCATCCTTTGTCACCATTTTGGATTTATTTGTTATTTTATTATTTTTTTATCTTTGACATCGTTACTTCAGCCTTTTTATTCATACACATGGTTTTATTTTAATTTATTTTAAACCATTCATGTGTGTCTTAAGGTCACCTCCTTCACATTTTCTTGTTCCTAGCTAGAAAACGTTGACCCTTTGGCCACATTAGTCCATTCTCTGTTAATTGTAGCATACATTTACAGATCATACCTTTGTTTCCCATTCCATGCCAGCTGTAGAGATTCCCAAAAGCAGCACCACTGTGACAGAACCAATGATTCTAATGTCATGAGTTCTTTCTATTATAGTAATACCATGTTCCTTTAGGAAGAGAAAGATTGACTATGATCATCACAAGTCAAGCATGACTAGATCCTACAGACCCATACAGACATAAACACAATGACCAAATCTCAGGAGCCTCCGATAATCTGGCTACCTAGCAACAATTTAATTGACATTTTAACAATACTATAAAGAACTAAACCTACTTCTTACCGAGCAACATGCATAGGGATACAATTTATTACTCTTGAAAACATAAAATAGTATATGTATATTTTTATGTCAGCACAGCTCTAATTTATGGCAAAATAGTGAAGACTTAGTTGCCGTTTTAGATTTATTTTTTTTTGTGGTTGTTTTTTTAATCAAGCTTTCTGATTAAAGAGGGAAATAGCAACTTAGCTACCGTAAGTATTGATTGATCAAGTTCAGGTCAAAAGTAAATGTGGGTCAGTGCAAAAGTAAATATGCTCAGTGCACAAAATGCTGATCAAATTGAGTAACAAGTACATATGTTGCATGAGTAATAAATGTCAAATAATGAGAAATTCGCTAATGTTCTTGTACAAAACTGTATTTACCAGCTAATGAATAGATTTTGTTAATGTTTCTACTCTTTTAAATCTCTGAATAAGTGTACTGTACTTGGGGAATAAAATAACCGAATTGTGTATCAATACAGTTGCAAGAAAAAGTATGTGAACCCTTTGGAATGATATGGATTTCTGCACAAATTGGTCATAAAATGTGATCTGATCATCATCTAAGTCACAACAATAGACAATCACAGTCTGCTTAAACTAATAACATACAAAGAATGAAATATTGCCATGTTTTTATTGAACACACCATGTAAACATTCACAGTGCAGGTGGAAAAAGTATGTGAACCCTTGGATTTAATAACTGGTTGAACCTCCTTTGGCAGCAATAACTTCAACCAAACGTTTCCTGTAGTTGCAGATCAGACGTGTACAATGGTCAGGAGTAATTCTTGACCATTCCTCTTTACAGAACTGTTTCAGTTCAGCAATATTCTTGGGATGTCTGGTGTGAATTGCTTTCTTGAGGTCATGCAACAGCATCTCAATCAGGTTGAGGTCAGGAATCTGACTGGGCCACTTCAGAAGACGTATTTTCTTCTGTTTAAGCCATTCTGTTGTTGATTTACTTCTATGCTTTGGGTCATTGTCCTGTTGCAACATCCATCTTCTGTTGAGCTTCAGCTGGTAGACAGAGGGCCTTAAGTTCTCCTGCAAAATGTCTTGATAAACTTGGGAATTCATTTTTCCTTCGATGATAGCAATCCGTCCAGGCCCTGACGCAGCAAAGCAGCCCCAAACCATGATGCCCCCGCCACCATACTTCACAGTTGGGATGAGGTTTTGATGTTGGTGTGCTGTGCCTCTTTTTCGCCACACATAGTGTTGTGTGTTTTTTCGAAATAACTCAACTTTGGTTTCATCTGTCCACAGAATATTTTGCCAGCACTGCTGTGGAACATCCAGGTGCTCTTGTGCAAACTGTAAACATGCAGCAATGTTTTGTTTGGACAGCAGTGGCTTCCTCCTTGGTATCCTCCCATGAAATCCATTCTTGTTTAGTGTTTTACGTATTGTAGATTCGCTAACAGGGATGTTAGCATTTGCCAGTGACTTTTGTAAGTCTTTAGCTGACACTCTAGGATTCTTCTTCACCTCATTGAGCAGTCTGCGCTGTGCTCTTGCAGTCATCTTTACAGGACGGCCACTCCTAGGGAGAGTAGCAGCAGTGCGGAACTTTCTCCATTTATAGACAATTTGTCTTACCGTGGACTGATGAACAGCAAGGCTTTTGGAGATACTTTTATAACCCTTTCCAGCTTTATGCAAGTCAACAATTCTTAATCGTAGGTCTTCTGAGAGCTCTTTTGTACGAGGCATCATTCACATCAGGCAATGCTTCTTGTGAAAAGCAAACCCAGAACTGGTGTGTGTTTTTTATAGGGCAGGGCAGCTGTAACCAACACCTCCAATCTCATCTCATTGATTGGACTCCAGTTGGCTGACATCTCACTCCAATTAGCTCTTGGAGATGTCATTAGTCTAGGGGTTCACATACTTTTTCCACCTGCACTGTGAATGTTTACATGGTGTGTTCAATAAAAACATGGCAACATTTCATGCTTTGTATGTTATTAGTTTAACCCCTTAAGGACACATGACGTGTGTGACATGTCATGATTCCCTTCTATTCCAGAAGTTTGGTCCTTAAGGGGTTAAGCAGACTGTGATTGTCTATTGTTGTGACTTAGATGATGTCAGGGTACCTGAGGCCTCTACCTCTAAGGGAGGTAGAGACTTGGTGGTTTATCCGTCCAGGCGAGCTGTTTCCTCCGTTCCTCGCGGTTCATCCAGTCACTTAAACACCGGCCGCGAGGAATCCACGTCCTTTTCTAGCAGGACGCTCAATACATGACGTCATGACGCTATCACGAGCGACCTGTCATTCAAGTGTCCGATATCCAATCGGTACTTGTCAGAGGCGTGCTTACCATCCGGAGCCAGGGTATTTAAGCTTACTTCTCTCTTCAGCTCATTGCCCTGTCGTGGTTCTAGCTTGTCTAGTCACTCAGTGCTCTGGTATTCTAGTTTGCTCTATTTGGTTTTGACTCGGCTTGTTGTACTACCCTGCTTCTCTGTTATCCCTTGACCCGGCTTGCTCCTCGTTTATCTGTCTTCTCGTTCCCTCGACCTCGGCTTGTCTCTGACTATTCTCTATTACTCTCGGTACGTTAGTCCGGCCATTCTAAGGCCCGGTATACGTACCTTTCCACTCTTTGTACTCTGCGTGTTGGATCCCTGTCCCGATCCTGACATTACGACAGGGCCAATGGATCCTGCAGGTACAAACAGTCAGCTTGGTTCTTCGGATCCCAGGTTTGACGCCATGGAGCATAGGATGGATCAGATGGCTTTGGCACTACAGGCACTTTTGTCTCGTGCTAGTAATCCACCTGAGGAGACACGTACTCCTTCTATTTCTCCTGCAGTCTCAGGTCTAGAGGTAGCCACTGTAGGTGCTTCTTCCCGTATTACCCCACCAGTACGTTATGGCGGGTTACCGGAGAAGTGTCGTGGCTTTCTGAACCAGATTAGCATCCATTTCGAATTACAACCCCGCTCTTATCCTACAGATAGAGCAAAGGTTGGATTTATTATTACTCTACTCATTGAAAAAGCTTTGAGATGGGCCAATCCTTTATGGGAGAATGATAATCCACTAGTCTATAATTATAATGCCTTTGTAGCTGCGTTTAGAAGAACTTTTGACCCTCCTGGTAGAAAGGTCAATGCAGCTAGATTACTGTTGCGCCTTAGACAGGACAATCGAACACTTGTGGATTATGCACTAGAGTTCAGGTCCTTGGCGGCAGAAGTTAAGTGGAACGAACAGGCTTATATAGATGTGTTTCTGAATGGGTTATCAGATGTAATTCTTGACGAGGTCGCTACTAGAGAACTCCCTGAAAATTTGGAGGATTTAATTTCTTTTATATCTCGTATTGATGAACGCTTAAGAGAGAGGCAGAACACTCGAGATAGGACCCGTAGACCCTCCTTTAAACTAGCGCCTACCTTTCAAAATTCTGAATTCGAGGACTTACGTATTCCTGAACCTATGCAGATAGGCAGTACTCATCTCACAGAGAGGGAGAGACAGTACAGGAGAAGGGAGGGTTTATGTATGTATTGTGGAGTCAGAGGTCATTTACGCCTAAATTGTCCCAATCGTTCGGGAAACGCTCGCACCTAAGTTCCTCTAGAGGACAGGCCTTGGGTGTTTCTACTTTGTCCTCTATTCACAACTACAAAGAGCTCAGGCTTCTGTTACCCGTTTCTTTAAAGTGGGAGAAGGGAGTAGTTAAGACTATGGCACTAATCGATTCTGGAGCTGCTGAGAGCTTTATAGATCAGGGTTTTGCTGCCAAGCATGCTATTCCATCCCAGTTAAAAGAGACACCACTGGCTGTTGAGGCCATCGATGGTAGACCGTTACTTGAGCCTGTTATTTTCCATGAGACCATACCGATTAACTTAACTGTTGGCATCCTACATAGAGAGGACATATCCTTACTGCTCATTTCTTCTCCGTCTATTCCCATAGTTCTGGGGTACTCCTGGTTGAGGAGACATAACCCTATTATTAATTGGGAGTCAGGGGAGATAGTTTCGTGGGGACAGAATTGTCAAGAGAAATGCTTGCGGAAGGTCTCACCTCTCGGCTTAACCAACACATCGGCTAACTCTGACAATCCTACAGAGACACAAATTCCGTCTCAGTATCTAGATTTAAAGGCTGTATTTGACAAAAAGAAAGCCGATACCTTACCCCCACACAGGTCCTTTGATTGCAAAATTAACCTACTCCCTGGTACCATGCCGCCCAGAGGTCATGTATACCCGTTATCTACGAAAGAGAACTCAGTTCTAGAGGAGTATATTCACGAAAATTTAGACAAGGGATTCATTAGGAGGTCCTCCTGTCCTGCCGGGGCTGGATTTTTTTTTGTTAAAAAGAAGGATGGTTCTTTGAGACCTTGTATTGATTATCGAGGCCTAAATAAGATAACCATTAAAAATGCCTACCCGATTCCCTTGATTACCGAACTCTTCGATCGTTTGAAGGGCTCTACAATTTTCACCAAGTTAGACCTCAGAGGGGCATATAACTTGGTGAGAATCCAGCAGGGACATGAGTGGATGACGGCATTCAATACTCGATATGGTCACTATGAATATACTGTTATGCCTTTTGGGTTATGCAATGCACCAGCTGTATTCCAGGATCTGATAAATGAGGTTCTTAGGGAATTTCAGCAAGATTGCGTCATTGTATACCTAGATGATATACTCATTCATTCTAGTGAGATTGAGACTCATCACAAGCAAGTCAGGAGGGTTTTGCACAAGCTTCTCCAGCATGGCTTGTACTGCAAGTTGGAGAAATGTAGCTTTGATCAAACCCAGGTAACCTTTCTCGGCTATGTGATCTCTGGGGAGGGATTTAAGATGGATCCGGATAAGCTCCAATCCATTCTAGAGTGGCCTTTACCCAAAGGTCTTAAAGCCGTACAGAGATTTATTGGTTTTTCTAATTATTATAGGCGCTTTATTAAGGGCTATTCTTCCATTATCGCACCTATCACTAACATGACCAAACAGGGGGCTGATACGAAGAATTGGACTACTGAAGCTCTCCTTGCGTTCAAAACTCTCAAGGAGCTTTTCGCTTCCGCTCCAATTTTAGTTCACCCCGACACTTCTCTGCCTTTTCTACTTGAGGTAGACGCATCAGAGACTGGTTTAGGTGCTGTCCTATCTCAAAGGTTGGGTGTTGATAAACCATTACATCCATGTGGATTTTTCTCTAAAAAATTGACCGGTACTGAAAGCAGATATGACATTGGTGACAGAGAATTACTAGCGGTTATCAGGCTTTGAAAGAGTGGAGACATTTATTGGAAGGTACATTACATCCTGTTACCATTCTGACAGACCACAAAAATTTGTCTTATATCGGAGAGGCCAAGCGTTTGTCCTCCAGGCAGGCTCGTTGGTCGTTGTTTCTTACCCATTTCAATTACGTTCTGACTTACAGACCTGGGTCAAAGAATTCTAAAGCCGATGCGCTATCTCGCCAATATGAGCCCACTGCTTCAGTTGAACCACTTTTGTCCTCCATTGTACCCAAATGCAATATTATTGCTAATACCAGTCTCAAAATTCATTCTCCGCTACTTGACCAGATCTTGAAGTCACAACATCTAGCTCCCGGAAACACTCCTGAGGGAAGAAACTTTGTTCCTCCTGAACTTCAACTGGAGCTCTTACAATGTTTTCACGAGAGTAAAATAGCTGGTCATCCTGGTATTCGCAAGACATACTCTCTGATATCCAAGGATTTCTGGTGGCCTTCACTTCGAAAAGATATTGAGGAGTTCGTCGCAGCTTGTGAGACTTGTGCCAAGACTAAACTACCTCATGCATCTCCATGTGGCCTGTTACACCCCTTGGACATTCCTGAAAAACCTTGGTCCTGTTTGTCCATAGACTTTATCGTTGATTTGCCTGCTTCCAAGAGACAGACTGTTATTCTCACGGTGGTGGATAGATTTACTAAGATGGCCCATTTCGTGCCATTACCTAAACTTCCGACTTCTCCTGAATTGGCGGAGATTTTTGCGAGAGAGGTTTTTCGCCTACATGGGATTCCTTCGGAGATTGTTTCTGATAGAGGTTCTCAATTTGTCTCACGTTTCTGGAGATCCTTTTGTTCTCAAATGGGTATCAAATTGAACTTCTCCTCTGCCTATCACCCTCAGTCTAACGGAGCTGCTGAACGTACCAATCAAAAGATCGAACAGTATCTGCGTTGCTTTGTTTCCGAACACCAGGACGATTGGGTCGGTCTGATTCCTTGGGCGGAGTTCGCACACAATAACCTTGTTT
This sequence comes from Pelobates fuscus, assembly GCF_036172605.1. Classification (NCBI taxonomy): domain Eukaryota; kingdom Metazoa; phylum Chordata; class Amphibia; order Anura; family Pelobatidae; genus Pelobates; species Pelobates fuscus. The sequence goes on from NC_086321.1 coordinate 354,909,640, forward strand.
GCGATTCAACTCGCTCTAGCCCTTTCTTCATGAACTATGGCTTTCATCCTTCGATTTTTCCTTCGGTTTCCTCTTCTCAGGGGATACCGTCGGTTGATGATCATGTCGCCAACCTGAAGAAATTATGGGATCAGACTCGGCAAATTCTGTTACATAGTTCCTCGCTGTTCAAGAAACACGCTGACAAGCATAGAAGAGCGGCTCCTGTTTTTGTTCCTGGGGATAGGGTATGGTTGAGTACTAAGAATATTCGCCTAAAAGTTCCATCTATGAAATTTGCTCCTCGCTACATAGGCCCTTACAGGGTTCTCACTCGTATCAATCCGGTTGCGTATCACCTTGCTCTGCCACCTGCCTTACGCATTCCTAACTCTTTTCATGTCTCCTTGTTGAAACCTCTTATTTGCAACAAATTCTCCTCTAAGGTCTCCTCGCCTCGTCCTGTTCAGGTGGAGGGTCGGGAGGAGTACGAGGTCAGCTCCATCATTGATTCCAGAATTTCAAGGGGAAAATTGCAATATCTGGTCAACTGGAGGGGATATGGTCCTGAGGAGAGGAGTTGGGTACCTCAGGAGGACGTTCATGCTTCTCGCCTTCGCAGAGCATTTCACCTCCGCTTCCCATCTCGCCCCGGTTCCTTCCGCCCGGTGGGCGTATCTGAGAGGGGGGGTACTGTCAGGGTACCTGAGGCCTCTACCTCTAAGGGAGGTAGAGACTTGGTGGTTTATCCGTCCAGGCGAGCTGTTTCCTCCGTTCCTCGCGGTTCATCCAGTCACTTAAACACCGGCCGCGAGGAATCCACGTCCTTTTCTAGCAGGACGCTCAATACATGACGTCATGACGCTATCACGAGCGACCTGTCATTCAAGTGTCCGATATCCAATCGGTACTTGTCAGAGGCGTGCTTACCATCCGGAGCCAGGGTATTTAAGCTTACTTCTCTCTTCAGCTCATTGCCCTGTCGTGGTTCTAGCTTGTCTAGTCACTCAGTGCTCTGGTATTCTAGTTTGCTCTATTTGGTTTTGACTCGGCTTGTTGTACTACCCTGCTTCTCTGTTATCCCTTGACCCGGCTTGCTCCTCGTTTATCTGTCTTCTCGTTCCCTCGACCTCGGCTTGTCTCTGACTATTCTCTATTACTCTCGGTACGTTAGTCCGGCCATTCTAAGGCCCGGTATACGTACCTTTCCACTCTTTGTACTCTGCGTGTTGGATCCCTGTCCCGATCCTGACAGATGATGATCAGATCACATTTTATGACCAATTTGTGCAGAAATCCATATCATTCCAAAGGGTTCACATACTTTTTCTTGCAACTGTATGTTGTTGGTCATTTTGCAAACCTTTAGCTTTGACCTGAGAATGGACACCGAGCTGCTTGAGATAAAGATTTCGGCTTAATCCAAGCTAACAAAGCCAAACGAAAAGGGGAAATTAAATGAAAAATGCTTAATGAAGCCTGGATTATAGGTGGAACGGCACCTCCCACCTGGAACGGGAGGTTGCAAACAAAATATAATTTACTGGCCTTGTAAGGACTGTCTCTTGACGTATACAGTTTCTTTCCATTCTCCCCTTTATTGATGACTGAAAATTAAAGAGACACTATAGTCACCAGAACAACTACAGCTTAATGTTAAATGCTCCCTTCAGGCATTTTCATGTAAACACTGCCTTTTCAGAGAAAAGGCAGTGTTTACATTGTCTCTAGGGATGGCCACTGGAGGGGCTTCCTGACTCAGGGTTGCACAGTAAGCAATCCTGCCGTTCAGCGTCCCCACGCTCTGCATGGAGACGCTGAATTTTCCTCATAGAGATGCATTGATTCAAAGCATCTCTATGAGGAGGTCCTGATTGGCCAAAACGGCATTTGGCCCCGCCCCCGAGTTTAGAGTGAAATGTACAGCTATATTTTTTTTCTCATGTGGCATATAAGGGGGGAGGTTAAGACGCATGGGAATTTTGCATATATAGGCATATAATAGACATTCTTATACCGTGAGTGCCCAGAGTCTCCTTTAAAATTTGCCCTTTGATAGGGGGATTTTGCATACAACTATATTTGAGAATTTATATATATTTAAAGGGACACCACAGTCACCAGAACAACTACAGTGTATTGTATTTGTTCTGATGAGTATAATCATTCCCTTCAGGCTTTTTGCAGAGAAAATGCAGTGTTTACATTACAGCCTAGGGATACCTCCACTGGTCACTCCTCAGATGGCTATTAGTGTTTGGCTTGTGCTGGCTCTGCCCCTGATCTGCCTCCTTGACAATCTCAGCCAATCCAGTGCTTTCCCATGGCAAAGCATTGTGATTGGCTCAGATAATTACTTCTGATGATGTCAGCCAAGCAGATCAGGGGCAGAGCCAGCAGCAGACTTGAATAAAAGTTAGATTTTATTATATTTAGGGGGAAATGGGGAACCAGGGGGGCTAGATGTTGGTTTTAACACTATAGGGTCAGGAATACATTTTTGTGTTCCTGACCCTATAGTGTTCCTTTAAATAAACATGAAAGAGAAAGGTAATTCTACTATGAGCAAAAAATAAAAATAATTGATTATGTAAGAGAGTTTGTACGTCAATATTATTGGGGGGGGGGGGGGTTACATGACTAGAAGCAAAGACTCAATAAAACTTACAGATAATAAGTCACTGACAGTCTCTGCAAATCCAACAACATACATTGCAACAGCCACTGCATTGGCAAAAGCAAATATCAGACCGATGGAACCTCCAAATTCTGGGCCAAGACTGCGGGAGATCAGGTAGTATGCCCCACCTTAGCAGAGAGGAATAAAGACTCATTATTAACAACAGGCAAACCAAATCCATATAGAATGCCAGACATAACATCAAGAAAAATTGTGAGAGACTGTGGAGTAGAGATGTCCCGAACAGTTCGCCCCCTATTCGTCATGGAGGTGGGAGGGTCTGGGAGGGAGGGTCTGCTGCTGATTGGCTGGAATGTGTCTGCTGACTGTGAGGTACAGGGTCAAAGTTTACGCAATGATGACGAATAGGGGGCGGACCGAATATCGCATATGTTCGCCCGCCACAGCAACCGCGAACAAGCTAAGTTCACCGGCGAATAGTTCCCGGCGAACTGTTTGGGACATCTCTACTGTGGAACAAAAGAAAGAGTCGAAACGTGGTTAAAGGGACAGTCGATTGACCCATTCTTTTTAATGCATTATATAAATAATGCATTATAATAAATGCATTAGCAAACTCTAGCTTGTTATCAGTCTGAAAAAATCCGCACAAAAGAGGGTGGACATCACTGCACTAGAATGAATTATATAAGTAGTCAGATTGAGCAACACAGGGATTTCCTAAAAGAAATTATATGGAGTATTGAAATCATAATAGTGTAGATCATCATAGTAGAAGTTGCAATAAGGAGAAATTAGAGAATTTACAGAGTCGACTGGGGTAACAGCAAGTACTGCATGAGACACTAACCAAGGATAACATGCAGTTACATGCAGCAACAAGGCGAGAATGGTGATTTTAAAAAGCGGATAATAAAAACAGGGATTTGAAATTACCTCCTCGGACAAAGCCATTAGTCGCGATCGCTGACGTGGACAAACCAGTGATAACTGTTACCATTGTGGCCATTAAGATAATCACAATTGTGCAGCCTGTAGCAAAAAAAAAATAGGAAGTGTTAGATTAGAAAGATGTTTGCTGTTAGAGTAAAGATACGTTTACAGTACACCACCTTTAGTTACCCTATACAAAACTGTGTAATGAAATATAAAGTATAAACTCACTCTCACTGTACAGAACAAAAAACATACTGATGATTTTTTATACATTTTTTAAAACTTGCATGATATTTCTCCAACTATCGCTGATAAGCAGATAAAAAGAAAATTGACATGCTAGACACATCCTGTTCCTATAAGGTGTGTAGCTAGTATACAAATATATCTGGGGCATGACCTCAAAGTAAAACATGATCATCTCCCCCAAAAGGGGTCAAGTCGGACCTTTCATATATCTTGCATATATATAACCTTGAAATATCTTACCGTTCCCTTGCAAAATTATAATCAATAAATACCCATTGTCCCTATTCCTACCCCTTTCCACCCTGGGTCTCTACTTTCAACTCCTCATCTCAGTGTCCCTATTTTACCCCACACCTTAAAGGCACACTCTTCCCATCTCCCCATTCCAGTGTCACCCTCCACGCAGTACCCCCACTTCCGCTATTTCACAATTGCAAATGCAGGCACATGTCTACATACATATCGACACATGTATACACTCAGTGATACACGTACACACTCGGACACAGAGTAAGAAAATTAGCAGTGGAAGCGAAAGTTATTTAATCTCTTTAATTAGTTTAGTAACGTCCCACCTTCACTGCATTAAAATTAACAGGTAGGTCATGTGGGGTGTTCTCTGATCTCTGAACCCAGATTGCTTCCTGAAATCATCATCAGCCATACCTTGCAACATTTCAAATGGTCAAAGAGATACTTTAAGGGTCAGAGTGCGGTGTGGCCATGGGGCGGGCTGTTCTGAGACATTTTACTAATAACAATCTATGCAACAAAAATGTAATTAAAAACAAGAATATTGTATCTTATTTGCACAGACTGATTTCTAAACACATTTATTGCTGCCAGCAGTCACATAGACCTCTTTAAGGGGCATAGCAGTACAGATAGGCACTTAGTTAACTGGAAAGAAAATGACACACAAACCGACACAGTGGTAGGATGCTTATCAATATCTTCAAATCGTCAAACCAGACCACATGCTCCCTGCCAAAGCCCCTGTAGCAGCCCTGCAGGGCTTAAGGATGAAAGTCACCTCCTGCACTGGCCCAGAACCACATGTCCTGGGCATCAGGCGACAGGAATCCTAATTTCACACCTTTATAAATATCAATTCTAGCACATTGTTTATGACTATGATTACTTGAAATTAATTTTGCTTTTGATAAATACCATATTTGCCATACTTACTTTGTCCCTATCTTTCTTTTGGGATTTGAATAAAAAAAAAAAAAAAAAAACCATATATATATATTAAAACCGAATACATGATTTAGGTTGCTTCTCAAGAGCATTGATGTTACACTCTAAGTTTAAAAGCCACTGCATTTTATTGAAATAGTTTGGGTGCAGAAACCCTTTTCCCTTTGTCTGATTATTATTATTTTATTATTTATATAGCGCCAGCAAATTCCGCAGCGCTGTACAATGGGTGGACTAACAGACACGTAATTGTAACCAGACACATGGACGCTCAGGAACAGAGGGGTGGAGGGCCTTGCTCAATAAGCTTACATGCTAGAGGGAGTGGGGTAAAATTACACAGTGACTGAAGAAGTGTGTATTCAAAGATTATATGAAGGAGTGAAGACTGGGTCTGATAAATGTAAGCTTTGCCATTAATGAGAAACAGTAATTCATTTTACTTTTTCAGACAGCATGCCTCTAGTGGCTGTCAATCAGACACTTCCCAGTGAAGACCTTCAATAATGAATAATGAAGGTGGTCCACAGTATTACAACCTTTTAGTACATTTCAGACATCACTAGTCACATTATGTGGTAACAGAAGATATCACTCACCTAAACCAGCTTGACCTACAATCCAGGAAAGTCTCATGAACAACATAACACCCCAGATGTTCAATAAACATCTCACCTGTATAGAAATATGATAACATGTTTCACACTATACCTTCAAGATGTCATTGTGATATAAACTGCAGAAAACCTGTCATGAATCTTTTGGGCACACCTCCCAACAGACCCGATATCGTCTGAACAGTCCCTATGTTAGGGTCCTGTCCCGCCAAACCCAACTTTGTTCCCTGGTGTCGCGCTTTTGGGGACACCAGGAAACTGTCCCCAGAAATCATACAAACACATTAACACATCATTAGATATGCTCATGCTAAGCTCAGGCCACTAGGACTATGCGCAGGCCTGTCATGAAAATTTGCACCGTGCGCATCCTTTAACCCTGCCCACTGACTTATATTGGGGCCTATGTTTTGGTTGTCATTAAGATTCCAGGAAAGGTAAGCCTTGTTATTTTTACGGCAAAAGGCAAACTATCGATGTTATAAAAATGACCAATAATATGGCTATACAACCAGGGAATCAAATAATATATGTAATTATTAGGTACACAGCCATTATTCATATGGAAGAAAATAAATCTGTCCTAACTACAAATTTAATACCCTTGCAAACTGTATCCTGTTTAAGTTTTTATAAACGCTTTCCATTGAATAGCTGTTTAATAATAGCTGATGGGTTTCGTTAGCATACTTTTCCAATTAATTACCAATATTGTGAAACACGAATGAACAGCACATTGATACATCAGTCACTACAATAAAATAATACTCATATAACCCAATAGAGCAGTAGGGACCATTTGCAATATCAGAACCTACAACTAAATAGGGTCTGGAGCCCTGAGTGGGGTCCTGAGTCCCCTCTAATACTGAGTGAGAAATTACAGCTCCAATTATACAATTTGTGACAGTACCACTTTAATGCACAGTATTTGGAATTAATTATACGGTACTTTGTGTGGATATTGTTGAGGGTCAAGGGTTAAAACAGAAGAGCTGGGGATTAATAGAGCAGTATGGAGTTTATAAATATAGGCTTATATAATACTCTAAGCATCTAAACAACATATCTAAATTTAATTAATCAAATAATAAGAATACGATAACCAAACTGGTTCTATGTCTATATCTATTCGGCTTTTTGTTAGAAGAAGACTGGATATATAGTAGATGTATAAATATAATGGGACAGCAGGTGTAAGAAGTGAAATTTACTAAAGAAAGAATTGTCGGGAAATCAAAGTGAATTTCAAATTTAAGATCAAATGTGCCGAACTGGAAACGTTCTCTGTCAGCTATGATTTCAGTTGTGCTACTCTGGCCTTTTTTAGACACCAAATCAACTTTAGCTTAATGAAACCGTTTTGGTGTATAGATCATGCCCCTGCAGTCTTACTGCTCAGTTCTCTGCAATTTAGGAATTAAATCATTTTATTTATACATCCCTAATCACACCTCACTGCATGTAAAAAGAGATCTAATGTTCAAATGTCCTTTATTGCAAATGTTTAATTTAGAATTTCTTACCTCCTGCTCTGTTAATATCTTTCTAGACCCATAGCAGCCTTCTGTGTGGGATTAAAGTCCAATTCACAGATCAGGATAAAAACGTATAAAGCAAGTTAAAGTCTGATTGAAAACAAAACAATTTTTTTCATGTAAGCTATGTGAGTCACAGTCAGGGGAGGTGTGGATAGGACTGTATCAAATGAAAGAAAAGTGATTTAATTACTAAATGTCAGATAATTGAGTAGTGAGACTGCAGGAGCATGATATATACACCAAAACTGCTTCATTAAGCTAAAGTTGCTATGGTGCCTATAGTGTCCCTTTAAATTTAAATTTACTTTGAATTCATTTTAGTAATTAAGCCTTTAAAACAGACTAATTGGAAAAGATTTCCCATTTTACAAGCAATTTTTACAACTCTGATTTTTTTTCAGCTATATTTATATAGTGGGTCTTGCATTACAAGTCACTGTTAAGTGAAAAGAGCTCTCCATTAAATAATATATTGAGTGAAAAGAAGGGTCTGTTTGTAAATGGGTGGGTGGTCTTACGGCTCACAAATGAATATGAAACTGAGTTGCAACTTGCAATTAGTAGATATTGATAATTTACCAGAACTCCCTTAATCCAACCAAATTTAACGACTCCACTGGACTCCACCACTTGCAACACCAGATCATTCTCCGAAATGCTGTCTCCATCGCCATTTGCAAAACCACCAAACGAATCCTAATGACGATAAACACTTGTTATAACACATAGAATCTCCAGTTAGCTGAATATAAACAGAAATCTGTACGTCAATAATAATATATAATAATGTCCAACTATAAATGCAAATTCCTCAAAGCCAAAGTATTAAGATAATTTTGAATAGTCAAAAAAACTAACACTCTGTACATTAAGCATTGTGCCAAGTGTATTATCCCAAATACCGACATTTCTGTGTTTCCTGTTGGTTACAGTTTAATATTCAAGACAAACAATACACTTGGGTATTAAAATGCTGGCATAGGACCATTAACATCTCAATTTAACCATAGGTACTACCAGAGCAAGATTAACCGTAAGGAGACTTGGTCTCTGCCAATGGCACAGGGGTTAGACAGGGGCACTGAAACCATTGATTTGCTTTGTCCAATTTACCATCCCTATGTGAAAAAGGACGGGGGGACGCCAAACCTCTCTGTGGGAACATTCAGCATCTCCTTGCAGAGCGTGGAGACACTAAACGTAGGTGCTGCACACTGTGCAGCACTAGACTAGGAAGCAACTTTAGTGGCCGTCTGACTGACTGCCACTAGAGGTGTTACTGATACTAGGTAGCAATGTAAAACACTTCATTTTCTCTGAAAAGGTAGTGTTTACATTAAAATGCCTGCAAGGACTGACTATGGACACCAGAACCATTACATTAAGCTGGCGTTGTTCTGGTAACTAACTAACAGTGTCCCTTTAAAGAATTATTATGACTATAGTCATTTAGTGGAAAATCAGGTCTGTGACATACCTCTTTGTACCATCCAGTGGGTATTTGTGGTTCTCTAGGGGTTAAACCATACAGTATGTTTAATTGGGATTTTTACTGCTTGATCCAGAGATGGGTGCTTGTGCTAAAAAATGATGATGATAAATTAATACATAACAAAGACACTCCCTTCACTGTCTATCTGGCTGTTACAGGAAGAAATGTCCCCAGGGACAGTGTTGTGAGGCTGAATCACGCATTAAGCTTGAAAGACTATTTCAGAGTCAGAATCTGGTGATTAGTGCGTCACAGAAAAGCACTATTTTAATGGGTATAAGTTATATTCTAACAATATATTTTATAAAACCTGTGTTCCGATGTGAAGAGAATGTCCTAGCTGAGATTTCAACAGCTGTGATGGTTTATCGAGTCAGTCTAAGCACCATATACTTCAGCTTAGAAAAGTGGTTTTGGCCCATCATGCCCTCCAGTCTCACTGTTCGGTTCTCTGACATGTAGGAGTTAAATCACTTTGCTTATGTAGTCCTCGCTACATTTTCTGTGGATGTGACTTACACAGCCTCCATGCACACACACATTTCATTTTTACAGCACCATACCTTCCAAGTGTCCCTCTTTAGGAGGGACAGTCTCTCTTTTGGGCCCAGATTCCTCTGCCTATCTTTTCCATCCTAGTTGCCTTATTTTCTACTTGCTCTATATTGTTGGTGTGTCTGAGTGTATAACAGAGAGAGCTCCACAGCAATAATACTCAAAGTAAAGTGCCTTTAAACTGCAATAAATATGTTTAGAAATCAGGCTGTGTAAAAAAGATACATTATTCTTCTGAATTGTATTTTAGTTGTATGAATTGTTATTACCTTACCTAAAAATTTCTCAAAATAGCCCAGTGTGTTTAATACAGAAGTTAGCTTTTAATTAAAAACTTAAATCACACACACGAGGCTACTGCAGGCTCCAGAATATAATTAAATTACTTTATTTGTGCAGTCCTAGCAACATCTACCCAGACTGTAAATTACAAAGCCTCCTTACATATATAGACGTATTTCTCAGCATCTCGGGATTTACATTAAGTGTCCCCCCCCCCGCCTATAGCTGTGAAGCATACAGCGTTCACAAATACTGCTCCCTGCCAGCAGCCTCCTGTGTAAGATAATAGAATGATCTCACACAAACACTGAAGAAGAGCCTACAGACCCGGAACCCTTTAATAGCACAGAACCCTTAAGTAGCACCCAGTGTTTAATTATTTAATAATGCAATGTATATATGTTTAGTAACAATTTTTTGAAAATTTCGAAAATTATTTATTTTTGTTGGGCATGGATAAAAACAGTCAAATTATAGTCGCCACAGCAATGAGAATACAGACAATAATACATTTGCATCAGGCAAATCTTATGTTCAATAACTATTTTAAGGTGTGTTTTAGAGCTTGTAAATGTATTTGGGTATATTCTGTTATCTGAGGAAGTGTTGATGGTGTTACATTATTCTCCCTGTATCCACAAGCCTTCTCTAGGATAAGCATTAGATTGGTAATTAACCAAGAACTTTGTAATGGGTTTAAAAAAAGGGGGCTGATTAGCTTAGCTGCAAAAGCAATTCTGCAGCTATAAAAGGATTTTAATCAGCAATATTTTAAAAAAAAAATTTTAACTGCATTTTGCAACCTAGACATTCACTGTAATGAAGCAATCACTTATAAACAATCTTTTAAAAATAATAATAATGTTAATTAATAAAAAATTTTTTTTAAAAAAACAAAAAAAACTGTTTTAGTGCTTCTCTTTTGCTGTAAGACATATTTTAGAACTTTTTACGGTGGATTTAATGCAACCAATATATTGCTGAAATTTCTTAGATTATCATCAAAAAAAACAGAGCGATAAAATAAAACATATTAGTGGAAAAGACCACCTACAGCAAAATAAACAAGAAAAAAGAAAATATAAAGAAAGAAAATACATTTCTTAGATTACCCTTCTTCTCATAAACTAAAGATAAGACCAGAACATTGCAAAGCAATGTGTGTGGCTCACCTCTGTCACTAGGTTAAAAACATACCAAGTATAGTATTAAATATTACTCAGTGTGTGGGAGACATAGAATTGTCAGTGCACAACCAACCAGGAGCACACCACGCACACATATGGTGGCAATGCCCGCAGATAGAAAAATTTTGGAATAGAATTCATACCATCATCCAAAACATCTTCCACACCAAATTCTCCATGGCCCCAGACCAATACCTCTTCCTCCTACCCCCCCAGGGCTCAAAAATACAAACGACCCTACTTCATCATCTAATTATGGCAGCCACTCAACTAGTTCCCAAACACTGGAAACAGCCTAATCCTTCCTCGCTTAGGGAATGGATCCAGAGGGTAGAAGACACAAAACAACTGGAAGGTATAACACACGCTAAAGGGGGAAACTATTTGAAGTTCACCAAGATATGGGCGCCGTGGAACACCTTCACAACACTCGGGATCCACTCGACAACCGTCTACAATCCCCACACAGATGCTGCTCGGGCTGGGGGGGGAGTGGATGTCAGGGGTGGCGCCGGGCGTCTGGCCGCGCGGTGTGACCCAAGGACTAAGACTGACAAAACTAGATATTTGGCCATTAGCGACAGTAACCAAGCACAGGGACGACGTTCTACTGCGAGGCACTCTCACGTGTCATGAATACTAATTATGATTACCGAAGTCATGAAACAATTATAGCACCCTCTTGAACATACCAATACCGATAAGCGTTCTACTGAAACTTGCACTATCTATGATGCACTATTTAAGTTGATCGACAGATGTTCTCCTGAAATTTAACTTCTATGAAACATTGTTAATTTACGACTGACTAACTCGCTGTATCAAGCAAACGCGTCACAGCATATTGTAACTATGTGACCAATACTGAAATCTTGTATATCGTATATCTCTGTAACTACTGCGACTGTATGCTCACGATACAAATGTTTCATATGCTTATCAAAAACAATAAAAAACTTAAATATAAGAAAAAAAGAATTGTCAGTGCAGGAAAAAAAAACTGGAATCTAACTAAAATCCTGGGGTAATCTAACAGCATGCATCGACAAACACATGATGCTGGCATTGGGGTTCACATTTTCAACCGACACAGGACTACGATTGGGGGACACATTTCAGCAGTGGTAGTATTGGAGCTTTGTAACTACCCAAGTTCCCTTATAGCCTGTTTTTCAACCTGTACCTAGAATCTCTTGTGCAAGCATAAACATTTTAAGTTTTATTATTATTTTTGTTAAATCAGACAAAGCCAACATTGTTTGAATTGTTATGTGTTGAATATATTATTTTACATAAGTAAGCCATACGCCATAACAGTACGTAGTGCACTGTACAGTTGTAATGTAGCCCATGGAGCAGCGTAGCTAAGGGGAGTGGGCCTTGACATTGCCAGGAGACATGCCATCTAAGGGTCAGTGGTTAGGGATGGGCCTAAGTATATGGAGTGGGGTGGAGTTATAAGGGGAGTATAAGTAGTGGCCATTTTAGATCTAAGGATCACTTTAATCTAAAGTTGCACTTACCTGTTGTTGTCCCACCCACCGTCCCTTTGCTTTCAGGTGTTTCCCGTTTGGTCATGGTGGCGGGGGATGGAGAGTAGAGTTGGGGGGAGAAAAGAGTGAGATGGGGAAAAGTTTGGAGTTCAGGGCTAATAGGTAGGCCTTTGGACTGGTTTGGTAGGTTTGAGCTCGTAGGTAGCTCCGAACCGGGGTGTGTAGGGGTGTCTCGGTATGCCCCTACACTTGTGGTGCCCTTTTGTGGCAATGGATGGTGCCCTTTGGTGGCAATGGTCATATTTCAATGTTAAGTTAAATGTTACAATGTTTGGGTATTATGTTATGTGGGGGTGGGTCATTGTCAAGGGGTTAAATTGTAAACTACTGGATGGTAATGGTGCAGGCCAACGTGGGCCTGCTGTTGACAATGACCTTTATAATTTATGTTAATAATCAATAAAAGCTGTGATATAATTTTGCCAAAACACTGGTGTCAGTGTTTTATTGAAATGGGTATTGGTGGTTTTTTTTGCAAATGCCGACAAGGCGACTGTGCACATGTCATGGTGCGAGGAGTCCCCAGGCAACATCCACCAGTAATCTGTCAAACCGTTTATGAACAGTTTAACCCTTACCTCGTTTTGTTGGGCATCCTTCCGGTCTGAGTTGGTCTGGGTAATGCTTTCACATTACGCTTCATCAAATCAATTCAGACCGGAAAGGCTGAGATATATCCCTTTAATCAGCCACATACCACTTTCTACTGTTTTAAGTAGGAAATGTATCTGCAGATATCAGTACTGTTAGCAGGTAGTATTGGTTATGGTTAGTGTTAGGGTAGGGTTAGGTTTGGCTTAGTGCAGGGCTAGAGCTAGGGTATGGTAAGGGTTAATGTGTTATGGATAGCTTAAGTTAGGGGTAAGGTTGAGGTAGGTATACGGTTAGAGTTAGCGCAAGCATAGGGTTAGGATTAGTCTTAACTACCAAACATTTAGATCCTAAACATATGAGCCATCTAATAATCAGGATGAATACATCAATCTGTTCTGATTTTTTATTCTGTAGTTACACTGGACGTGAAAAAATGATTATAAGCAAAAATGCAAAAACATTTGGTTTAAAAAAAAAATACATGTTTTCCCATTTTTAATATTTAATTTAGACTTAATATTGAGTTATGTATGCATATAGGACATGAAAATAAAATCATTTAATATATATAGGGGCACTTAAGAGAAAACCTTAAATTTCGGTGGAAGATACACATGTGCAAATTCTAGATTTCGTTTTGGTTCAGAACTTGAACTCCGTTCCTAAAGGGTTAAAACGATTCTGTCACCTTCTGCTGGAGTCTTTGCATATATTTTCAACCCAGATTGAGGCTTAGCCGCTTGCAGTGTGGTGACCTGGGGGTGCAGAGGATAGTAAGTTTTATTTTATTTTACTTTTTCGGGACTGAAGCAGCCTCTCCAGGCTCCTGTAAAGTAAATCCAGCGAGTCATCTTCATCTCCTGGTGCCTTACCTGTCAGGAGTCCACATCAGTGCTGTACTCTTGTGCATGCGCAAGAGTAAAACATTGATGTCTACGAATTATCCTGCAAGACCATGGGAGCCACCATTGATAATGTATTTTTTTTCTCACAGCTGTCACTAGTGACCGCAAGGAAAAATTAGAGACCGGACAGCGGTAGCTGCTCCTTTTGTCAAGTTTCATCAAACAAAGTAGTCTCATTTATTAATTTATTGCTCAAAAAACCCTGAGTCCTACATCCGTAAATCACATTACTGTGTGTAGGTCACTTTGTTTGTTTATGGGCTAAGTAGACATGAGAAGGGAGGTATGTCCATTTTTGTTTTAAGTGCTTAGTTAATAATTTATAGTGTAATTATGTACTTTGTATGTAATTATGCACTTTAATATTCAGAGCCCAATCATTGGGGAACATTATTTCTAAGTCGCTGAGATGAATTAGATCATTTTCAAGGAACAAAAATGAAACATTTAGACACAACTACAGTTTCCATTTACCGTTCCTAGTTATAGTTGAAGCTGATTTTTCCTTATGATTGATTAGATGGTTATATTTGGCAATTTAATCATATATGTATGTGATGGTCTTGTTATGTAATAATCTACTTGTTAAAGTGGTCAGATTACACACAAAACGAAATAATTCTGTTAGCATTATTTTGACATTTGGATCAATAAAAGGATAGTTCACTACATAAGGGCAATTCAGAGAATTTACTATTAGTGCTTATACAGACAAAAAAAAAAATATTATAACTAAAAAATTTAAACTACACTATGGACATCAAAAAAAACTTTTGCTTAATTAAGCAGTTTTAGTGTATAGATCAGTGGTTCCCAAACTTTTTAGGTTCAAGGCGCCCTTAATATTTCAATATTTTTCCAAGGCATCCCAAGTCAAAACAAATTTCTAGGCTGTATATATGTCCTTCGCTGTGGCATATACTGGGCCCCTAATCTTGGGAGTGGCACTGGTAGATTATTTAAAGAAACAATCCAGGCAAAATGACCACTACATTATGTTGTAGTGGTTATGGTGCCAGTAGTGCCCTCTCAGGGTAAGTAGTCAAACTGTTTAAGAACAGTTTGACAACTTAGTTGGGGTCTGCTGGGATAGGGGCTGTAGTGTGTGTGTGTGGGGGGGGGGGTTGCACTATGTGCGTGTGTGTACAGGGGTGCAGTGTGTGTGTGTGTGTGGGATGCAGTGTGTGTACAGGGGTGCATTGTGTTTGTGAAGGATGTCGTTATTGTGTGTGAGGGGTGCAGTGTGTGTGTGAGGGGGCAGGTTGTGTATGGAGGGCAGTGTGTGTGTATGGGGGTAGTGTGTATATATGAGGGTAATTGTGTGTGTATGGGGGTAATTGTATGTGTTTGGGGGGAGTTGTGTGGTGTGGGGTATTTGGGGGTAGGAGGGCAAATTAATAAATATATACTTTATTTTGTTTTTAATAAAAAATAAAATGAAATTTTCTGTAATCCCTGGTGGTCCGGTGGGGAAGCCCTGGTGGTCCTAGTGGTGAGAGTGAACTCTAGCAGCCTCAGGACACGTAACCGTGGCAATGCTCCGAGATCGCAAGAGGAGAAACCGGCAGAGCTGCATCTTAGAGCTCCCCCAGGTCCTCTCTCCCTCCCTCCCTCCTCTGCCGGCTGTCAGCAAAGTGCTAGTGGGCCGGTGAGGGAGATATCTAATGCACACAGTTTGAGAACCTCTGGTATAGATCATAACCATGTAATGTCACTGCTCAATTCTCTGCCATTTAGGAGTTAAATCACTTTTGTTTCTGTCCATGCAATTGTAACCACACTTCCCCTTGCTGCGATTCACACAGGCTGCATGAAAAAAAATGGTTTTATGTTCAATCAGATGTTAACTTGTTTTAGATATTTATCTCCTGCTCTGTAAATTGAACTTTAATCTCACACAGGATGTTCCTGCAAGCTGTAGCGGGTCATTAACAGAGGAGAAGATAAGACATTTTAAATTAAGCAGACTGTGCAATAAAGGGAGTTTAAACATTAGATGTCTCTTTACAGGAAGTATTTAGAAAGGCTGTGTGGGTAACATGCAGGTAGGTGTGACTAGGGATATAAACAAAGGGATTTAATTCCTAAAAGGCAGAGCATTGAGCAGTAATACTGCAAGGGTGTCATTTTTACACCATGGCTGCTTTATTAAAGGGACACTATAGTCAACAGAGCAACTACAGCTTAATGTATTTCTGGTGAGTATAATCATTCCCTTCAGGCATTTTCATGTAAACACTGCCTTTTCAGAGATGGCCACTGGAGGTGCTTCATGGGGCAGTACTGCACAGTAGGCAGCACTGCTGTTCAGTGTCTTCAAGCTGAATTTTCCTCATAGAGATGCATTGATTCAATGCATCTCTATGAGGTGTTGATTGGTCAAAATGGTGTTTGGCCCCACCCCATCTCGCCCAGGGCCGGTGCAAAGAATTTTGGGTACATAGGCGAAGATGCATTTTTCCGCCCCCCAAAAAACATCTGCACCTGTGTGCCTCTTAACCTCCCTTTTGTGTTTCTTATCCCGTCTTTAAATATCTGACTCCCTTTAGTGTATTTTATCTCCTATTTTTGCCTTTGTGTGTCTACTATGTCTCCTCTTTGTATGACTCTTACATCCTCCCACATTTTGTGTGTCTTACTCCTCCCAGACCCTTTGTGTGACTCCTTTTCTCCCAGCCCTTTTATGTCTTTTACTCTTCCCAGCTCCTTTGTGTGTGTCTCTTTCCTTCTCAAGCCCCGCTGTGTGTTTCTTTCACATCCAGCCCCTCTCCCTGTCCCTTAATGGTCCCCTCCCTTCTCTGACCCTTACTGTTCCTCTCCCCTCTCTCCTCCTTTCCCTGTCCCTTAGTGTTCCTCTGCCCTACCCCCTCTGTTCCCTGTTGCTTAGTGTTCCTTTCCCCCCTCCCTCCTTTTCCTGTACCTCAGGGTATTTCTCCCCTCCTCTCCCTGTCCCTTGGTGCGCCACCCACCCCCATAGGGGTCTCCTCCCCTTCCTGGTGTGCCTCCTACCTTTCTTGTAGCGTGGCTGAGCGGAGCGAATCCCGGTACAGTGAGCTTTTCCTGTCAGTCCTGCCAGGTACAGGAAACAGAAGTTCCTGTACCACGGTACACTCCACTTGGTCACGCTACAGTCAGGGGTGTATAAACACTGACAGTCACACACACTCAATTACAAACACACAGACGTCTCTGACAGCCAGACTCACTTATCTGACACACTCATTCATTGACAGACACTCACACTCACACTGACAGACACACACACACTGACAGACACACACACACACACTCAAACTCACAGACACACATACTCACATGCACACACACACACACACACACTCACATGCACACACACACACATACTCGAACACACACACTGACAGACACACATACTCACATGCGCACACACACACTGACATACTCACTCACACACAAACTCATAGACACACTTACACACACACTGACAGACACATATACTCACATGCACACACACACTGACACACACACTCACTCACTCACTCACACACAAACTCATAGACACACTTACACACACACTGACAGACACACATACTCACATGCACACACTGACACACACACACACACACACACACAGACAGACACACACAAACTCACAGACACACACACACACACTGACATACACACTCACAGACACACACACACACTGACATACACACTCACTCACACACACACACACACACTCACATGCACACACACATACACACAGTAATTAATAATCTAAATTAAATTTAAATTTCCCACCCAGCCTCCCTACCTGGAGAGCTGGCGTGGGTCTCTCATTGGTGGTCCAGTGAGGCTGCTGGGAGGCGTGCGGCTGAACTGGATTAGGAGGCGGCGAGGGAGCTCTGATCTCTCTGACCGGCTCCCTCGCAGGCTGTTTTCTGATGCCGCGGGAGCCAGAATATGACGTCATATTCCGGCTCCCGCGGCATCAGCAAAAGGCGCGTGAGAGAGCCGGTCAGAGAGATGAGAGCTCCCTCGCCGCCTCCTAATCCAGTTCAGCCACACGCCGCGCCGCTCCGGGGATCCAAGAGGTGACCAGGCAGGAGGGAGCACTTCCCTCCTGCCGGTCACTGGAATTTTGCACCCCCAGAGCCAGTGCGCCCTAAGGCGGCCGCCTGTGCCGCCTTATGGACGCGCCAGCCCTGATCCCGCCTCCTTGTCGATTTCAGCCAAACTAATGCTATCCCTATGAGAAAGCATTGGATTGGCTAAAATAATTCTGATGATTTCACCAAGGAGGTGGATCGGGTGTAGGGCCAATGCCGGCGGACCCTTGCAGGGCTGGGAATAAGGTATGTTTTAACCTCATTTAAGGGGACCTAAATGGTGGTTTTAACACTATAGCATCAGGAATACATGTTTGTGTTCCTGGCCCTATAGTGTTCCATAAAGCTAAAGTTGTTTTGGTGACTATAGTGTCCCTTTAACCCCTTAAGGATGGCGGGCGTTCTATGCAGTTCTTTTTGGGGTGGTCCTAAACGCCGGCGGGCGGCATAGAACGTCCCTGCCTTCCTTTGTACTTTTCGGGTTCCCGCCGTTCCCCCGACGGCGGTCGTGATCCTGAGCTACCAGGCAGACCCCTTCTGCCCGCTCCCCCCCCTCCCCCCCCCTCGACCATGTGATCGCGGGGTCCTTACGATTACATGGCCGGAATAGCCGGTTTATGCAGTGCCTGCAGGGGGCCTGCCTGAGCTCACAAGCAGCCCCCCTAATGCCTGCAAAAAAGTTTTTAAAGTTAATAAAAGTTAATAAAAAGTTTAATAAAGTAAATAAAAGTACTTGGATCATATATATATATATATATTTATATAATCATAATTATATATAAAATAAAAATTATCAATAAACAAATTGAAAAAAAATAAAAATAAATAAATAAATTATACACCAGTTTTAATTAGTTTTAATTGTATCTTCATATTATTATACATATATATTATATATAAATTTGGCCAGTGTTTGGCCAGTGTTAAGTGGCTACTAGAAAAGACTGGACATACCCCATTTGTAATACCTTGGGTTGTCTACTTTTGCAAATAGTATGCCATGATGGGGGTAATTTTCATTCCTGGACTACTATTTGGTCTCAAAGGCAACGTAACCAGTCTGGCAAATTTCAATGTGTATAAACTGAAAAATGTAACGTGCTATATTTGACCCTGTAACTTTCCAAAACACCATAAAACCTGTATATAGGGGGTACTGTTTTACACGTGAGGCATCGCTGAATACAAATATGTGTATTTTATTGCAGTAACAGCTAACCGTATTGTGACATTCACAGTTAAAATGCCATGCAGAACTGAAAAAAAATAACAAAATGTTTTATTTTCTCACATTTTTTTTTATATTTTATTCATATTAAATTATGCTTAATATGCAAATATTTGATGTGAAATGAAAGCGCCTGAACAGACATATAGCGCAAATTCAAGGTTTTGTTTACGTTTTGATTTGATCACAACTTGTACAATTGGCTCAGTTTTTAATGTTGCAGCTGATCTATATATATATGAATGCACAAATTTAAGAAACATTACACTTTCTCGTCACTAAAGAGTGGGTTTTTGAGAGCTGACAACCAACTAACATTATGGACAAAACAATTAAGTTGGAATAAAATATCTACACTAAAAGTTGGGATTTTTTAAAAATTCATTTTGCCCTACCCGTTCCAAGACAGTTGTCAACTCAAAGCAGCTTACTAGTGAATGTACCGCACAGAAGCGCAATAAATAAACATTGAAGGTCAAGCAAGTTATATCTTTAATGTTATCCATTAAGAGTATACATTACGTTTCTACTTCTTGATAGTTATGCCCTTAACTGCAGAACTTATCAGTACATCAGCAGCTAGTTATAGATATTTGTGGCAGAAAATTGTATTTTTTCCAAATCAGCTCGTTTAGTCTAAATTTCACAAAACAGATTTCAATTTGCTACAATTTGCAGTTTAGTGAATAAATCCTTAATATTGCCACACAGATTAACCCCTTAAGGACCAAACTTCTGGAATAAAAGGGAATCATGACATGTCACACATGTCATGTTTCCTTAAGGGGTTAAATTTCCCACATTTCAGTTTTAATTGAGGTGTGAGATCAACAAACATGCAGGGTTTTCACTAAATAATGTAAACAGGGAATTTCAAAATTCAGGGCAAAGTAGCCGAATGGGGGGAAAAAATCTCCAAGCCTATCTTTCAGTTCCACTATTGTAGCCTAAAATGTGAAATTAATTTTGAATTCTTAAAGGGACATTGCAGATCCCTTAAGCACTTAACTTGCTGAAATGCTTTACGTGTAAAGAATGAGTCCTATTTTTTTGCATTTTGCAAAAAGTGCAGATTTCAATAGAAATTGGCACTTTTACAAATTAACCTGGTTACACCCCCTTGGCTTTCAAGCAGGTAACAGGTCCTGTCACTTCCTGGTTTGGTTAGCTCAGTGGAGCTAAACTCAAGAGGAAGCAACTGCCCCAAGCACCTGCCTGTGATGGGACAGCTGCAGAAAGTATGGGCTAGGGAAGAAGTGAAGGGTTTGCAATGGCAGCAGACAAGAGAAATGCAGGTTTTGCATTTTTTTTTTTAGATATAACTCCAATGAAAAAATGCATAAATTAAATGCAAGCAAGTTTACATTTGGTGTATATCTACTAAACGGTGATTTAAATTTGTATTTATTTTTTTGTAATTTGGGTAGTGGAATGTCCCTTTAACAATTCACAATTGAATATCCCTATCAATATTAGAGCATTTATTGCATAAATACAGAGTTATTCGTTAAACTCCAAATTGTAGAAAATGTAATTTGAATTGAAACATTGAAGCTAAAATATCTTATTTGGTACAATCTTTCTACTCAGCTTTATACCCAACTTAACTATTTTAACCTCACTTTTGGCGTTCAGATTTCATTTGCTATAATAAAAAGTTTAGTAATCCTATATACTGTGGCTCGGTTGCCAATTATAAGCCAGGATCTTCATGCTCACCTTGTCCAGTTCATCATGCAGTTCTGCCAGGCTTGGCCTCCCTGGCTTCATAGCCCCAGAGGGCATAGTGTTTCTGTAATGATCTATACGTGGCACCGCATCCATGGTGTTATGACCAAAACTGCGCAGGGCCCCAGGCCCTAAGCTGCTTTCGCTGGGAGTTCCTCCTCCACTATCGCCGCTCAGAATACTCTCTGTACTCTGCACGAAATTTACTCTGAAACGACCTCTGGACTCTGCTCGACAGGCCATCTGGACACGAGGGCTCATCATCGCCTGAGTTGGGGCTACCTGGCCTGGACCAGCGGTGGCAACCTGGGAAGCCATTGGGTCATCCTCTTGCAGTGTAGGCATCTTCTCCGTACCAGTCACCGTATCAGTAAAATCACTTCAACTAAAAAGAGCCTACCTGTTAAATTATTTTTCTTTACCCACGCCACTGCTGTCCACCTCTTCAAAGAACCTTAAAACACCTTGGCATAGTCTAGGGAGATAAATACAGTTCTAACACTGAGACAAAGTTGCCACCTCCTTATCTAAAAGCTATTACAAAACTTTCTTTTTAACAGTTACTTCCTCTTTCGTCTTGCTTATTTTATTCTCGCCTCCCCAATCCCTTTCACTGCCTCTCTGCAAACTTTTCATAAAAATTGACATTTATTCTGTTACTTTTTATACCAATCTCATTCTCTAATCTCAGTATTAGAAAGCCATAAACCTTTTTTGCCCCTCCCTTCTCATGAAGCCTCATATGCCAAACTTAAAATTCAGTTTGTAGACTTTGCCCTACACACACAGCCACTAACTATACACCCCCTGCTCAAAAAGTCTCCCCTCTCTCCTGTTAACCCTTTCCTTACGCTCCAACCCAAGATTCCTCCCGGCTGCTTCCTGCCAGTGTGGATGCTGTCCCTATTCATCCTGCAACATCAGCACCAATTCACAACCTAGCTCCGCCCAAAGCATCCCCCTATGCCAATAGCAGCACGGCCACGCTAGTCTCAAGAGGCACGCCCTGTTGCCAAGGCAACTGATTGACAGGCAGACTGACCACATGTAAAGTTTCCTATTGAATCTTTCCCCTGCTTCACCACACTGGAGCCTTGCATGATGTGACGTTTTCGTTTAACACTTTCTCTGGCAGCCGGCATCGCTTGCAGGAAGAAAGTTGATGACTAAGAAGCATTTTAAAGGGACTAAAAATTCCGTAATGCTTCAGCAACCGGGAAGATTGTCCCATCTACCCCCTTAAAGGATAACTGACATCAAATGTTCACTTCTCGGAGAGGGAAACGATACAATGAGCAGCTCAAGAGAGAGAGAGAGACAATCATAGAACGTCTCTGACAGTGAAAGGGCTTGGACTGCACAGGGTCCTACTGCTACACAGCTTGTTTCCCAGCCTCTCCGAGGTAGCAGGAACAGACTAACAATAAACCTAAATATAACAAATAACACAAATTATGTTTCTAAATGATATGGGGGGAGGGAGGGGGGGACTGCGGGGAGAGAGAGCTGACACACACATTGACGCGGCTGCTGGGAGATGCTGTGATTTGCTCAATGTGAACCTGCAAAAGCAAGCAAGTTAGGTTGAACAAGTCAGCCAGATTAAAAAATCAACGTATATCACTTCTTAAAAAAATAAATAAAAAAAAATCAGTGTTTCATCAAATGTAATGAGCTTCTCAAAAATGAGAAGTGAAAATTTGATGACCCTTGTACTTTAAGAAGATGCTTCAGCAGTTAACCATTTCGTGTCCAGGAGTTATGTCTGTAGGAACAGGTAGGTAGAGTGTGGGGCGTGGACCCTGTAAAAGGTGCCCTCTGGTGGTTTAGGTTAAGTTTTTTTATTTTTTTTTATTTATTTAACCCCTTAAGGACCAAACTTCTGGAATAAAAGGGAATCATGACATGTCACACATGTCATGTGTCCTTAAGGGGTTAAGTTAATTTTAAAACTGTGTAGGAGTCTCTTGTCATTTTGAAATTCAATTCTCCATGGAAACATCAGTTTGTTTGCATTACTGAGACTATATATATATATATATATATATATATATATATAGATTGATTGTTATGAAGTGGTTATGGTGTTAGGAGTTCTTTTGTGCTGTTATACTTTAAAAAGTCAAACCATGCTCACGCAGTTTGACACATTTTAGTTCTTTATATATTATTGGCATGTATATAGCGCCAACATATTCCGTAGCGCTGTACTATATTATTTAAGAGGGGGGGGGATTTAACAATAAATTAGAGAATTACAAAAACTTACAGGCACAATAGGTTGAAGAGGACCCTACTCAAGCGAGCTTACAGTCTAGAGGAGGTAAGAATAAAACACAATTGGACAGGAGACAGCAATCAAATAAGGTGGGAGTGAAGCAGAGCTGGAGGAGAGAGCAAAGTGCTGCCATTTAGGAGACAGCAAGAGACAGGTATGTGAGCTAGATGTTACTCTGGGAGGCCATAAGCTTTCCTGAAGGTTTTAAGGCACTTCTTAAACGATTGAAGACCAGGGGAGAGTCTGATTGTGGTAGGCAGGCTATTCCAAAGGAAAAGAGCCACCCGCGAAAGATCCTGCAAACAAGATTTGGCTGTACGGACAGGGGAGAGACACTTACCTGGATCTTGACATTGCAGACCAACCCGCTTCATACACATATCTATCTATCTATCTATCTTTATCTATCTCTTTTTAGCTATCTATTTATCTATATTGATCTATCTATATTTCTATTATCTCTATATCTATCTATCTATCATAGAAACATAGAATGTGACGGCAAATAAGAACCATTCGGCCCATCTAGTCTGCCCAATATTCGAAATACCTTTAATTCGTTCCTGGCCTTATCTTATAGTTAGGATAGCCTTATGCCTATCCCACGCATGCTTAAACTCCCTCACTGTGTTTACCTCTACCACTTCAGCTGGAAGGCTATTCCATGCGTCCACTACCCTCTCTGTTAAGTAATACTTCCTGATATTATTTGTAAACCTTTGTCCCTCTGATTTAAGACTATGTCCTCTGGTTGTGGTAGTATTTCTTCTTTTAAATATAGTCTCCTCCTTTACTGTGTTGAATCCCTTAATGTATTTAAATGTTTCTATCATATCCCCCCTGTCTTGTCTTTCCTCCAAGCTATACATGTTAAGATCCTTTAACATTTTTTAATGGTAAGTTTTATCCTGCAATACATGAACCAGTTTAGTAGCCCTTCTCTGAACTCTCTCTAAAGTATGAATATCCTTCTGAAGATACGGTTTCCAGTCAGGGCCGGACTGACCCACCGGGATATCGGGAAAATTCCCGGTGGGCCGTCGGCACCTGGGGCCGGGCAGACACCTGGGTCTGCTGGCAGAGCTGCGCTGTCTCTGCTCCCCAGCGTGCAGCTTAATGAGACCGGGGTCTCATTCAGCAGCGCGCGAGGGCGGGAGAGCAGAGCCGGCGCAGCTCCCCCAGCGGCCGCCAGCAGACCCAGTTGTCTGCATTGCACGACCCCCTGGCAGCTAGGAGTAATGTGTGTCAGTGTGAGTTTGTCTGTCTGTTATGGTGTGTGTGTGTCTGTCTGTCTGTGCCATGGTGTCTGTCTGTATGGTGTGTGTGTCTGTCTGTCATGGTGTATCTGTCTGTCTGTTATGGTGTGTGTGTGTCTGTCTGTCTGTCTGTGACATGGTGTGTGTCTCTCTGTGTCATGGTGTCTGTCTGTATGGTGTGTGTGTCTGTCTGTGTCATGGTGTGTGTGTCTGTCTGTCTGTGCCATGGTGTCTGTCTGTATGGTGTGTGTGTCTGTCATGGTGTTTGTGTGTGTGTGTCTGTCATGGTGTGTGTGTGTCTGTCTGTGTCATGGTGTGTGTGTCTGTCTGCGTCATGGTGTGTCTGTCCGTCATGGTGTGTGTGTCTGTGTCATGGTGTGTGTCTGTCATGGTGTGTGTGTGTGTGTGTGTCTGTCTGTCTGTGTCATGGTGTGTGTGTCCGTCATAGTGTGTCTGTCCGTCATGGTGTGTGTGTCTCTGTCATGGGGTGTGTGTCTGTCTGTGTCATGGTGTGTGTGTCATGGTATATGTGTGTGTGTCTGTCTGTGTCATGGTGTGTGTGTGGGTCTGTCTGTGTCATGGTCTGTCATGGTGTGTGTGTGTGTCTGTCATGGGGTGTGTATCTGTCATGGTATATGTGTGTTTCTGTGTCTGTCATGGTGTATGGTCTCCCTTCGACCTGGCCCTGCCTCTATGGCTGAGATCATCAAGCTTGATGATCTCAGCCAATCCAATGCTTTGCCATTGGATTGGCTGCAAAATGTTACACTAATCAGCCTCTCCATATAGAGATGCATTGAATCAATGTATCTCTATGGGGAAAGTTCAGCACCTACAGAGTGTGGAGGCCCTGAATGTAGGTGCACTGACACAGGAAGCACCTCTAGTGACCGTCTGAGTGACTGTCACTAGCGGTGTCACTTTGAAGCAATGTAAACACTGCCTTTTCTCTACTACACTCACCAGAACAACCTCATTAAGCTGAAGTTGTTCAGGTGACTATAGTGTCCCTTAAAAAAAAAAAAAAAAAAAGCCAAACAGGAAAAATTATCTAAGCAAGTTATACTGCCAGTTCGACTACTCTGGCCTTAAATGTGACTTTCATTTTGAATTCTCCCTTTAGTAGCTAACCATTTTAGAGTCTGTTATTCAATTTTCTGGTTAACTCTCCAGTTGATAAATGCCCCTTTACCAATCCTATTTACAAAGGTTCATCATTGGGATCTATCAGTGCCACTATTGCAGCAGGGGTGGTTCTCTAAGAGGAATGGCTATTTCTACTTTAAATTCTCTGTTTATTGGGTTGTGGTATGATAACCTCAAGAGACAAAAATAAAAAGATAAACAAGGAAGACATCAATGATCAAACTCGTGTAAACACATGACTGCTGACCCTCTCCCTTTTTATCTTCCGTTACCCTTCCCCCCAATAAAACACAGACAACCAAATTGTGGGTAAGGGCAACGGCCACAGCTTTTATTATTAAGCCAGCATAATTTAAACCAACTGTCAGCTGCTGGGTTTTCCCAGCAGACAGCTAACACAACAAATCTTCCAGAGCCTCTTCAGCCTGAAGTCCGTCCTCAACCAGACCAGGCTGCGACTCCCCAAGCCCGTCCGGGCACTGCTCTCAGTTCCACTTGCTGGCGAAGGACAAACCGCAGCTGTGACAAAAGAAACAGAAAAGAAAACACACCAAACACAACACATATAACCATAACATATCCCGTGTTCACACCAACCCAGGGAGGGTGGGCGGGAAACAGCACTGCTAGGTTCCCTCAGCGTGCTCTCCAGTGGTCTGGTAAGTATTTCCCAGTGACCCCGGTCCAAGTTCATCCCAAACATTGTATCAATTTTTGTCACCATGGCAACCTCTCCGGGCAGCAGTCATGCTCCCCCTCCTTATCCACTCCGGGGGTTGGCCTTGACTGCTGACCCTCTCCCTTTTTATCTTCCGTTACCCTTCCCCCCAATAAAACACAGACAACCAAATTGTGGGTAAGGGCAACGGCCACAGCTTTTATTATTAAGCCAGCATAATTTAAACCAACTGTCAGCTGCTGGGTTTTCCCAGCAGACAGCTAACACAACAAATCTTCCAGAGCCTCTTCAGCCTGAAGTCCGTCCTCAACCAGACCAGGCTGCGACTCCCCAAGCCCGTCCGGGCACTGCTCTCAGTTCCACTTGCTGGCGAAGGACAAACCGCCACCGCAGCCTCTCCCCTATCCCTGGAGAGGACTGCGTCCCCCCGAAGCCAGCGCCTGTTCAATGGCTGACTGTAACCCCAAATTAAATATATCCAGCCCAATTTCGTTTAGGTGGACCCCATCAGCCCTCATTATGTTTGCGTTGTTCCCTTCCAGCTCCACATGACGTGCCACAAAGCCACCCAGCCTACGCACAAAACGTGAAATCGTCATGTTGAAACGACGCCTGCCGCGCTCCACCGCCCTGGCGTGTGGCAGCGCCCCCCAAGCCGGTCGAGGAATAACTTCGGACCACACCAGTGTGACCTCGCTGAAAAGCGCCATACAGCGGGTCAAGTCGTGCTTGCACGCGTAAATTAAATCCACAGCTCGGCACCGTCCCAAGTCATTCCCCCCAGCATGAAGTACCAGAACCACTGACCCGGTCACGAAGCGCCGGAGCGCGACGCACTCCGGATACACTTGGTGCCACTCCAAACCCCGTATCCCCCGCCATCGAACCCTAACCTGCTCATGCGGGAGCCCTAGATTCCGGCCGTATGGTCTGTGCTCAGCGCGCCTAGCCGCCCAATAAATAAAGGAGTGACCGATGATCCAAACATACCGGGGGGAACCTGTGAAGAAAACAACACATCATAACTACCAACAGACTATAACAGATGAGGACGTATATACAGTTGAAACCTGCGAGAATCCCATCGACCCATGCGCTGAATTGCAGCATCGGACAACCCTACCTGTCGCGCCTGAGTTGCTGCACCAATCCGGAAGGAGTGGGGAGAATATCCCTTATCCTCTATGCCCAAAGCCCGCAAACTAGTCTTAAAAACACTGGAGAACTGAGACCGGGTTAAGACTGACCCATCTGCGTGAAGCAAAAAGGACTCTGCAGCCTCCGGCCGTAATCGCGCGTATTGACCTACCAGCGCCACAGGACACCACCTACCCCCAGTAGCACCAATGCTAACCGACCTCCCCCGACCTAACTGATCTGTTTTGGACTTCCGAATGAAAACCTCCACTCCACTCTGCCCTATGCGAACGTCCCCCCTTCGAAGAGATGCCAGAGCCCTAGCCGACGCGGCCACCAACTCACCTATCCGCAGCGCAGCGTAAAAACACAGAGAAAAGGCTACCCTGAAGAGCAGCACCTCGAAGGGGGAGAAGCACACCGCAGAGAGAACCCCACAGAGATCATCCAATAAGTGGACGGACACCGGCCGTCTACAATCAGGAACCCTTTCTCTTCTCCATCCCCGAAGAACCCTCTGGACCACGAACTCTTTTGAAAGGTCCTCCCACCCCATACAACGCATCAGGAAAGAAAGAGCCCCTAAACTGCGTTCCACCGATGACACCGAAGCTGCGCGCTCCCGTAAGGAGGACATGAAAGCCAAAGTAGACAGCAACCTACCCTCAGAGGAGTACAAACCGAACTCTCTCGCAAAGACCAGCCACCGATCCCACACTGCCCGATAGGCAGACCACGAAGCGGGAGCCAGCGATCTCCTGAACAGGTCTGCTAGGTTCCGAAATCGAGGGTCCATAAGCACGTGGGACATACCAGACCGGCTTCCTCGGCTCCTGGAGCGACCTCCCGAAAACGATCCCACTGAAAGCGAGAAAGAGAGTCGGCAATGACATTAGACACTCCGGGAACATGGATTGCTCGGAACCAAATGTTAAATTCCAAACAACGCAGAACCAACCGGCGTAACAAAGCCAATACTGGAACCGAGCCAGATGATAAACGATTCACCACATGGACCACGCTCATGTTGTCCGTGCGGAAAACCACCTGCCTGTTCGCAAGCTCCTCCCCCCATAATTCCACTGCTACCACAATAGGGAAAAGCTCGAGAAAAGTCAAGTTACGAATCAGGTCCGCCTCGCGCCATGTAGCAGGCCAAGGCTCCGCACACCAACGTCCCCGAAAAAATGCCCCGAAGCCCAGGGAGCCGGAGGCATCCGTAAACAACTCCAGAGCCACGTTAGATATCGCTTCTCGACGCCAAATTGTCCGACCATTGTACCCTGCGAGGAACTCACTCCAGACATTCAAATCGTCCTTGAGCCGCTTGGTGACCCGAATAAAATGATGGGGAAGGCTAATGCCGACAGTAGCCAGAGACAGCCGTCTACAAAACACCCGACCCATAGGCATGATCCGACATGCAAAGTTCAAGTGGCCCAACAGGGATTGCATCTGACGAAGCTGCACCTTCCGCGCACCCTTCACCCGATCAACCATGGTCGTAAGGGTCCCCAATTTATCACTGGGCAAACGAAAGACCAAACCGATGGAGTCAATCTCTATACCCAGGAAGGAAATAACCGCCTTCGGGCCCTCTGTCTTGTCCTCTGCCACTGGAACCCCTAAATCTCGCATAACTGCCTTAAACTGTCCCAACAAGAATTCACATTGCGAAGAGTGACCCGGACCGACGAACAGAAAATCGTCAAGATAATGCAAGAGGGAAGAAAAACCTGACACCTCCGATACGATCCATTCCAGCAATGAGCTAAAAACTTCAAAATAATAACAAGAAATCGAGCAACCCATGGGGAGGCACATATCGTAGAAAAATTCCCCCTGAAACTGACATCCCAACAAATGAAAACAGGAAGGGTGAACTGGGAGCAACCGAAAGGCCGATTGAATATCAGACTTAGCCATCAGGGCCATAGGCCCTGCTTCCCGACCGAGATCCAGAGCCCGATCAAAAGAAGCGTATCGGACCCGACTATCCTCCTTCGCAATCCCGTCATTAACCGAAGCCCCCGCTGGAAAAGACAGGTGATGAATCAGCCGAAACACCCCCGGATCCTTCTTAGGAACGAGGCCCAATGGGGACACCCGCAAATTATCAAACGGAGGAAAGGAAAACGGACCCGCCATCCGTCCCAAGTCCACTTCTTTTTGCAGCTTAGCCGCCAGAATCCCTTCCCTACCCCGAATCGATGACAAATTGTGCGCAAACGACGCCTCCCCAGACGGAGTAAATGGGATCCTAAAACCGTCGGTGAAACCTTCCCAAAGCACCCGCGCATCTCTATGCCTGGGGTACCGTGCGAGCCACGGAAGCAGTTTTTCCGCCCGTACCGGGGTCCTCCCCCCGAGGAGCGTCATCCTTAGATGCCGTCCTGGGGAGGGGATTTCCTCTTCTAAAACACCGAACCGCCGGGTGAGCCCCACCACAGTGGGAACACTCATGTTTAAATCGACAACTGTTGTACCACCTGCACTGACTCTCATTGAAGAGCCAGCAGATGCCCTTCTTGATCCCGGCCGACGCTCCACCAGGAGCGCCGGCGGCCGAAGGAAAGGACGATGAGGCTGGACGGCACGGGGTCATGAGAAGTAACCAAAGGTTACCATCTTGCATTCCAAAATGCATGTGTGGTCGAACCGCCATTTTTTGTCTAAATTGCTGGTCGTATTTAAACCAGCATTGACCCCCATAAACTTTATAAGCCCCCCAGATTAAATCCAAATAAGAAAACAAAGACGGGGCCCGCTCTGGAAACCTCGTCGACAAAATACTAGCGTAAGTTGCAAATCCTTGCAACCAATTACCGAAGGTACGGGGGAGCTCCTTACCTTTTCCAATCTCCGTCGCCTCACCACGTCGCGGTCTATCCGCAGATTCCCTATCAAAAGGGACTAACGATATGAGGTCCACATACTCACCCTTCAATATTTTCTCCTTCACCTCCAGCGACACATGCATCCCCAGGGGGGCTATGTCACACACCGGCCCCCCTGCAGTACCCTCCATAGAACCCAACGGAGGGGGCCCCGTGGGAAGTGAAGCGTCCTGCGCAGTTAAGCCAACCTGCCCTAAGCGATCTAATACTAAGCGCAGCAATTTTATGACTTCCCCAGTATTCCCTTGTTCCAGCCCAGAGACCCCCTCTGTCCCTAACCAAGCGCGTGCGCACTCCAACTCACGGTTCTGGAGCAGGGGTCTCTCCATCAGCTCCACATCCGATCCATCCGTCAATACAGGTCCTGTGGCCAGCCTGCCAGCCTGCCCTCCAGGGGGCTGGCGGCTCACCCCCATGGTAGCTCCAGATCTTCTGGGGTGGGTGTGTGGAGGGGAATCCTGCGTCCCTCCCTCCTCTGTGGCTGCAGAAGCACGTTCAGGTCTCCTGGGGTGATGAAGAAGAGGGGAATCCTGCGTCCCTCTCCTCTCCCTGGTGGTCCCAAGATGCCCTGGCGAGTTCCTCCGCCGGCCTGCCTGCACCCGCTGGCCATCTCCACTTTCGGGGGGCCAGCGGTGCTCCGTTCCGGAATCCCCGGATCCATCTTCACCCGGACTTCCGGGTTCGGCAGTGGCCTGTGACGTCTGCGCTCCTTGACCCGCAGACGTCACGTACGCGCCACCGGCGTTCCGGCGTGCGGCGCCCCGCCTCTTCCGGCGTGCGGCCGCACGCCCTGACGTCACATCCGCTGCAGCCGGAAGAGAAGGGTGAGGACTGCGCGACCTCACCTCTCCCACAGCGCCATCTTGGGATCCGCCATCTTGATGGCCAGGCCCCGACCGGGCCATCCGACGCGTGGAACACCTCTCCCCGCTCCTTCTTCTTCCGGAAACCGGATTCCTCCGCAGGGGGCCAGCCTCACTCGGCCCTGGACTGGTAGTAGTTGGTGGCACAGCCCTGGCTCTCCTCACCGGACTGGGAGACAATCTGGATGGCGGCCTGGAACGGCGGGTACGACGTCCTCTGGTGGGCCCCGACCCCTCTTGAGACTCCTGGGTGTTTTGGACGCTGTGAAGCAGTGCAGCATAGGACTCTGCGCCGTGTGTCCTCTGAAAGGCCTGCAAAATCGTGAGTAGAGCCTCTCTGGGCATGTCAGGGACATGAGCCATGATGTTAGGTTATTAACTGCAGTGGCAAAATTCTGGAACAGCAGTTTTAAAACAGTAACAGCAGTTTTTCTTTTTTAAGGTGACCAGAAACAGCACTGCTAGGTTCCCTCAGCGTGCTCTCCAGTGGTCTGGTAAGTATTTCCCAGTGACCCCGGTCCAAGTTCATCCCAAACATTGTATCAATTTTTGTCACCATGGCAACCTCTCCGGGCAGCAGTCATGCTCCCCCTCCTTATCCACTCCGGGGGTTGGCCTCTACTTTATTGAGAATGCTTAAAGTTTAAATAATCAAAAGAAAAATGTTCTGTAAGCTTATCTCAGCATCCTGAATGGGACTTATACCAAAAAGAATAAAAAAATTGTCTGAAAAGATCCCCAGAGAAGAATTATTGGATACAAAAAAAGTGTCAAGGATACATGCCAATTCACTACTAGAAATAATAAATGTGATTCTCTATATGCAATACTCCAAAGCCTAATAATATTATATACCCAAATAATGCTCAAAGGCTATGTTAAAAACTAGTAATATCACGTGTAGCCAGTAGGGGGCTTGATACCAAAACTATCAGAGAGATAGCAAGTCACAAAGTTATTGAAAGGTATCAAAGTACATAGGCAGAGAAATGCGTCTAGGGATGGCTGTTCTATATCACAGCGCTGGTAAAAAAAAAAAAAAAAAAGCTATATAGTGAACATATCTTAATTTATAACCAGCCGACCTGAACATAGAAAAAGAGTGCATATAATGGGGAACTTTTATATTTTTATTTTAATTATTTAAACTTTGTTGATGGCAATAGATGCCTTTTTTAAGCATTCTCAATAAAGCTGTGTTTTTAGAAGAATTCGGACATTGATGTCTTCCATGTTTATCATTCTTTTTCTCGCCTGATTGTTCAAATGAAGGGGCTTAAACCCCTTGGTTGGGTGGATAACCCCAACCTACTCTGGAGAATCTACCACAATATTTTAACTTTTATGATAACCTCAAGATAGATGAGTACTGCAGTTTGGGCCAATTTATCCTTGAGGGTTTTTTGACAGCCCCTATCTATACTGATCCAAGGGTGTGATTTGGTTCATTGAGGTCTGAATGGAGATGCTTCTGAATCCATCTCCCATCAACAATTTGATTCCAGGCTTGCCTTTAATATAATCATATTAATAGGTGCAGGATTTACAGCAAACAGCTGTTAAATGAGCCCTATAGTGTTAGGAATTCAAAGCTAATATTATTAACTCTATAGTGTCCTGCTCCCTCCCCCCTGACCATGTAAAGGGTTAAAAACATTTACCTGTATCCATCAGTGCTGGAACTGGCTCATCCTTCTCTGACATTGGCGTGAACCGGGAACTTAATGCGCATGCATGAATCAGTGCTTTCCTATGGGGTATTTCAACACGCTGGACATCCTCATTCACAGCGGGAGGATATCTAGCTGCGTTTCACTAAGCCAAACTGAAGGAAGCGCCTCTAGTGGCAGTCTTAATCCTGCAATGGAAACATTGCTGTTTCTCAAAAACTGATTTACATTGCAGGGTTATGGGGACTTCAACTGCACCCAGACCACTGCAATGAGATAAAGTGGTTTGGGTGTCTATAATTCCCTCTAACAGTTGCTCATGAAAGCTTTGTATTGATTGGATCTGCAATCACCAGGTTAGGTAATGGCAGTGATGGCTCAGGTACTTGTGAATCTTCTGCAGTGAGACCATATGAACAGTGGCAAACTACCGCAGTCGCAAGGGTCGGAGCTGTGACCGGGCCTGTCACTCCAGGGGGCCTGGCCACCCGGCTGACGCCTGTGACCGCAGTGCCCGCCGGCTAAGTAACGCGCCTCGGCCCATGCGGTAAAATCCGCCGGGGCCGCATTGAAGGGGCCCATCGAGTGGCCCATGCTGTTAAGGCCACCCAATGGCAATGAATCACCAGGGTGCCCGGTCAATGCTGCGGCGCTTTAACAGCACGACCGGGCCCCTGAGATGACATCAGACGCTGGGAGGAAGTGACTGCCCCGGTCACTCCTCCCAGTTAACACCGGGAGCTGCGCGGGAGGAAGGAGAGGAGTCAAAGTGGGAACTCAGGCTCCCATCAGGTTGAGCCACTGGACCCCAGGGAAAGTCACCCTCCTGCACCTAAAAGGTAGGAGACAGGAGGGTGACTAAAACATTTTGAATATGTGTGTGTTTGTATGTATGTGTGTCTGTATGAATGTTTCTCTGTATATGTGTGTGTGTATATGTCTGTATATGTGTGTCTGTATGTATTTGTATATATGTGTATATCTGTACGTATGTGTATTTGTATGCTTGTTTGTTTGTATGTGTGCCTGTATGTGTGTGTCTCTGTGTATATGTGTGTGTCTGCATGTGTATATGTTTGTCTGCATGTGTGGGGGGGAGGGGGAATGTATGGGAGGGGGAGGGTAAATGCGCGTGGCAGACGTAAGTTGGGGCCCCAGGGCAATTTTTGCACCGGGGCCCAGTGGTTTCTAGTTACGCCTCTGCATATGAACATTCACAGAAAGGGGTGCAGGTGTGTCAGGGTTGGTTTGCATATTTATATTGGGCAGCTGGTCCTGTAATTGGGCTTGATTATCTTGAAGACCTGCAACAGTCTGCCTCAGGGGACTTTATTTGCCAGGTTACAACCTCTCAGAGGTGCATGAGCTCCTCAAAAGACTGATTTGTAATGTTAGGGTAGGTGCCTGGAGCCAAACTGCTATAAGAAGCATCAGTGAAGGCAGAAAATTCCAAAGCACCTAAAATACACTGTAAGGGCTAAAAAATCAAAGCCAGACAGCCAAAGGATTAAGGCGCCAGAATATCGAAAATAGGCAAACAGGCCAATGTCAACATATATCCGATGAATGGGCCAAGTAATGCCAATTGTTCAGTACCCGCAGCACAGTACAACTGAGCAATACAGCTCTACTATGCAGGGTGTTTAAAAGGGTCACTTACAGGTCTAATCGAATTAACACCCATTTTAATGTCAAAACTACATTTTACTAGATTTGTCTAGTTTTTTCCAAATAGCTTATAGTTCAAAATGGAGCTTATTTTTTCCTTTCCATAGGAGCACTGCACAACATCAAGAGTGCTTTAAGATGGCTAGCTTAATGATTTAAGTAATTGAGATATTTTTTTTACATTGTATTGAGTGCTGCTAACCATGAATATGTACTGAACCAGCTGAAAATAATTTTTATATTTTTTGAGAATTCGTTCTCTAGTTCACTGAATACATTCTAATTTCACCTTTACATCCAGAAAGCTGAACCTTATGTTCCTAAATGTACCACAACTCATTTTGTATATTTTTACAGGACGTCTTCCTGAGGCTGTTCCAGATCAGAAAGGCTGGAAATTTAAAAAAATCAGAGTAAAATATGTGCAAGGGGTATTTTTGTATAGGAGCAGAGTGTGCTCTCACTAATACATACACCTGTTTACCTGCTTCTTCGTAGCGCAGTGTAGCTCGCGTAGAGCTGTAACAGGGGGTCCAAGGATGGAGGGGACTATACCCAGTTGTTACATGTGAAGTAATGCAGCGTCAAGTGTGCCCGGGGGTATGAGAGCGGACAGGTATTGTGTGTGTGTGTGTGTGTCTGTAAGACTGTAGGGCAATTTGAATGCACGTTAGAGTTTTTTTGACAATATAAAAGGTTTTCATTCCATATGTTTAAATGTATCCCATTGTACAGCGCTATGGAATCTGATGGCGCTATATAAATAATAAAATAATAATGTATTGTGAAAAGAAGAAAAAAGCCTTGAATACTAATGTAGGCTCTAGTAGTGGATCTCACAGACCCCAGGTAAGAAGTCACACACTTCTAAATTGGTTTCACTACTTAAGGGGGTGTCAGGGCACTTTTGGCAATATAACCTCTACACCAAGCTGTTGCAGTTATGGTGCATAAACTGTTCTTTTAAAAAGAATATACAATATGTGTGAAATACTACTAGGAGCCACTAGATGGAGCAAAACACATTCATTTTTATTTATAGGCCACTAGTCAAATTTGTAACAGGTACCATAAATATTTCACTTTTAACACTTCACTTCACTTTTAACAATAATTTTATTGGATTCTACACATTTATATTTTTATAGAAAAATGCCATCCCATTTGGAAAAACTGACAGAACCAGAAAGAATATAGATAGACTATAAATCGAAATTATTGTTTTTTTTACGTTTTTATGTGTTTCGCCAAAATGATGTCTCAAGTGATTTGATTTTGTTAGAAGATTATATCGGTTAAGCATATTAAGTTTCCCACAATGCTCTGCTTCATGCAATGGTTTTCACAGTAATGCTTCCTATTGCAATTATTACACTTTATAAATCACATTATTACATGAGTGGCAAAATACAAAAAAATAAAAGTAATGTTCAATACCATTATATTATTAATACTATTACAAACCTCCCAACATTTTAAATTGAGAAAAAGGGACACTTTTGTTTTAGGGGTGTGAGTGGGGGTGTGGACAGGTTCTGACAAATTTTTGGTGACTTAATAACAATTTATGAAACTAATTTGTCACTTAGAACAAGAACAATGTATCTTATTTACACCGACTGCATCTGTCCCTCCTGGAAGTCCATCTGTATCCGCTTCGGAATTGCTTCATCCGATAGTTGTACCATCAGCTGTACTTCCTACGAGTGGCACAAGTAGCTCACCCACTGTCATTGTCACCACCACTACCACCACCACCACCTTCAATTCCTTTGATTATGATTAATCTACCTAGTGTACGTGCTAGTGTTGCGACAGCTTCAACTTCCACAGATGCAAATCCACCGCATCTTTAGATGACACAAGAAAAGGGGTTGAGGTACTCTATCGCGCCATCGAAGCAAAGTTTGGGATTACTTTGATAGCAACAGCTTCCACTCCAGGAAGGCCGACTTGCAAAGTCCAAATTGTCCAGTAAGGAAGCGAGCAGGGAGAGAGTGGTGGATGATCTCACTAGTGCCGGTATGAAGCAACATCTGAAAAGACTCCAAAAATCTGTATTATTGAGGGAAAAGTGAATCCCCTCTCACTTTTGTATGATTGTCCTCGCAGAATTGATCCTTTTTTTTTTACACTTTTACTTTCTGTCGGTCTTATGGCACATATGCTTCTACTAATGTGTAATGATATTGCACTTGAAAATGTCGCCATACATGCATTTACTTTTAAAAAATAAAATGGCGGCAACAATGTGTTCCTCCTCCGAAGACGTGTGTTCTCACTCTTGGCCCTTTGAGTTTGTAACAAAATACTGTTGATATCTTGGGAAGCCCCAGCCAGGAAGAACACTTACCGCTAAGTAAAACCGAGAGTGGGCATATTACTTCCCTTATATCCGGTTCTTAATCTGTTTGTCACTGTTGATTGGCTCTAAACTATAATTAAAGGAACATTTCAAGCACACTATAGTGGTTATGGTGCCAGGAGCGCTCTGGTTATGCCCAATGTATATCGTCAAACTGTTTGCTAACCTTGGGTCCTTGCCTCTCTGACAGACAGAAGTCCTGTACCTGAGCTAAGCAATCAGCTGCCGCTCTCAACCTGCACTGCAGGATTTAGCTCTGAAAGCGACGGAAGTTCCTAGCTGTCCATACAGGAGAGTAGGGGAGTGGGATGCAATATAAAAAGTCAAATATATATTAAACACCTGGGGGGGCACTTTAACCATGCTGTAGTGGTAATGGTGTTTCAAATGTTCCTTTTAAAATGTAAAATTACATTTACCGGATGAGCTAATAAGTGTAAAATGGCATGACCTGATTGGCTGGGGAACACATGGATGTTGTGATGAGGTAATAGTCTGGCTGTGGAGTACACTCATACTCTGATGAGGTAATAAATGTAAAATGGCTTATTTGAGGTTTACCTGCAGGGGCCACATTTATCAGAGTGTCTCAGAAGGTTTTGTGCCATGTCAGCGCAATTAATTAAAACAGCCAGAATTTTTCACTTTGATAAATCTTCCCCAATTATGAGCAGAAATGTACCGTATGTCCTTGTTGCACCATTCGGGTAGATTCATAATTTTAAATGTGGTTCCAAAACATTAAAGTTAAAAAAAATTAAAAAAAAATAATAAAAAGAGGGAAATAATAAAACACATGTTGTGCCTCTCTGAATGGGGGTTATTAAAAGGACCACTATAGTGCCAGGAAAACAAACTCGTTTTCCTGGCACTATAGAGTCTCTAGGTCCCCCCCACCCTCTGGGTCCCCCTCCCGCCGGGCTCTAGGGTGAGGAAGGGGTTCAATCTTACCTGTTTTCCCTCACCGAGCTCCCTCAGCGCGGGAAACTCTCCTCCTCCTTTTCGCCGTCATCGTCTGAATGCGCATGCGCGGCAAGAGCCACACGAGCATTCAGCCAGTCCATAGGAAAGCATTCTCAATGCTTTCCTCTGGAGGCTGGCGTCTTCTCACTGTGAAAATCACAGTGAGAAGCGCGGAAGCGCGTCTGGCGGCTGTCAATGAGACAGCCACCAGAGGCTGGATTAACCCATATGTAAACATAGCAGTTTCTTTGAAACTGCTATGTTTACAGCAGAAAGGGTTAAACCTAGATGGACCTGGCACCCAGACCACTTCATTAAGCTGAAGTGGTCTGGGTGCCTATGGTGGTCCTTTAAGGCTAAGCAGGTGCTATTCTTGGACAAAGTGCTAAAATGTTTAAAAGCCTTCTAATGATATATCTGGTGACTGTTACTAATCCCACAACAAATCTGTTTTATCCTGATAAATATCCCCCAGTAATACCCGAGCTTGATATTACCAATCTCTGTCTATAGATATACAATATTACTAATCTGCACTTCTAGGATGACGTTTGCTTCAGTCTGCTTTCCCCAGCAAGCTCTCTCCTTGACCTGTCTCTTGCCCTTGCAGTCTCATACTCAATGTCCCCTCCTACCTTTCATCGTTCTCTCCCTACACTTCTCTTATCAGGCTACCCCACAAATCACCCATCACTCCATTTCCCCATCTCCTCCCCTTTTCACCACCCCACTCACGTCTCCATATGGCAAAGCTGCTTCCCTGCATTTGTCTTTGAAATCTCCCCTCCCAGATTCAATTCATTGTTCCCCTCCCCTTGTCTCCCTCTCACCCCCTCCCAAATATACCCTCCCCTGCCATAGCATACCCTCCCCTCTGATCAGACTTGGCATTACAGAGCCCGGGCCCAGTTATCCGAATCAGGTGAGAATTCTCATTATTTACAGTATGTACAGAGCGTTCTAATTCCATGGAGAGCCATGTGGTATTTAAAGGGACAGTCAGAGAGTGTGTTGTATTAGTTGGAGAAGGGAGGGGGGGATTCCACTATTTTATCTTCTAAAAGTGTACTACGTTTGATGGATACATAGAAATGTCTTTTATCTCCTGTGAGATTTGGGAGGATCCCAGTATTTCTCCTGGAGAAGTGATGTGCATTTTGTGGGGTGTTTCAGAATACATTGCTGTGTGGAGTAAGTTTTAACCCCTTAAGGACCAAACTTCTGGAATAAAAGGGAATCATGACATGTCACACATGTCATGTGTCCTTAAGGGGTTAAAGACAGGAGTTGAATTAGCAGAAAATATGACTTTGAGAACTCAAATATTCAGGTTACTTAGCATTGCTGATTGACTGATAAGCAAAAGAGCACCTGATCTTCAATGGAAAACATATATATATCTTTTAAAGCTCGGTTAGAGTATTTAAAAATGTAAAGCACAATAATATTATATTTCATGGGAAGGTTTCTTAATAAAAAGTAGGATAACACATAGGATGACATTGAGGATACATTCTGAATATTCAGTGATGATGGTGTAATGATTAGATGTCTAATGATGAGAATATATGTGAGTCCCTGCATGTGCAAATAATGTGATCACAATATCATATGTTTAAGAATGTCACATGTGGTTGCAAATTGTGTTAGAGGCAGTGTAATAGAAGTTCAGCAGCACTTTGCAAGCCATTGGAATACCTTTGGCTCTTAATGGGTTAATTCATTTAAATGTCATACTGGAGTTTCCTTTTCAACCAAATGGGCGGTAATGACAGTGACATGTTTAATTTTCCAAAGCTGAGTACTATGTAATATTAAAGTTGTTAAAGTAACCTTTGCGGTGCTCTGTTAACTGACTTCATAAATTGCCCATAGCCAGAACTGACTGTCAGAGGATTAATTTAGCACTGTGGGTTTTAATCAGTTTGTCACAGACCCTAACTATGTACATGGCATTAGTCTGGTGACCCATTTTTGGAGCCAGGAAATCAGTTAAGTGACCTGTTCTTCTAATTTGTATGAAATACATTTTGCACAACACCTTAATATTTGTACTCCGTTGCAAAGGGGACTGCGTTGTGATACAGTATGGTATATCTCAGCAGTAGGCAACCATTCGGCATGATGCTTTGTCAGCATGATGGTTGTAAGAGCATAATGGGAGATATAGTCCATGTAATTTGGAGTGCCGAAGGTTGCCTTCCCATGTATATAGGGTTTTTTCTTTTTTTTTCTTTTTTTTTTGGTGAGGGTGTTTTTTTTCCTGAGGTCTGCAGGGAGTGGGGCAGGTGAAGAAACCCAGACACAAACTTACCACCCTGAATCAGTATTTTCACTACTTTAGATTGTGGTGGCCAGCTAGTTTGCGATGGGTGTTGGGCAATTGCTGGCCCTCTACTTTGGTTAAAGATGTTCACTGTTGAACATGCAGTAACTGCTCTGCTCCAATTTCTGGTATATAAAGCCAGGCGGTTGTGGATATATCAGCTAAATGGACCTGCAAGGTTATTCACAACTGTCACTTTAGCGCAGGCGTCCCCAAACTCCGGCCCTCCAGTTGTTGCTGAACTACAACTCCCTTGATTCTATGAATTAAATAGATAGGCTGAGAATCATGGGATTTGTAGTTCAGCAACATCTGGAGGGCCGGAGTTTGGGGAAGCCTGCTTTAGTGCATAAGCCTTCTGATCCATTAATTTGTCAACAGGCTTGAAAACAAAGCCTAGACCAGTATTGCCAGTAGAACAAGCACTGCGTTTATGATGAACGAGTTACGTAGCTACTTAGAGGCATTAGAATTCGATGTGTGCTTGCGACAGGTAAATTTCTGTTTGATTCATGTAGGAACTAAGGGAACAATATTGGGACAGTTGGACCACCTGCGGGGATCTAGCTCTAGAGCGTAATTCTCAAAATCAAGCTTTCTGGGGGCCACTGGCGTAGTTGTTGTCTGTCACAGGGGCTGCACATCCTTACGGACTGCCATTCGCACACAGACAAACAATTCTTTATTTCCTTGCACGCAGACACCTGTAACTACACACTCCAATGCACACACAGCTACATATATTCCTCACAGCATCTGTAGCCTGGCCGCGCTTTTGATAGATGCCTCTTCCCTGTGACGTGTTCAGCATTTAGCCTCATCACTAACGTTCCAGTACGCAACCACAGAATGCCGGAACCTTAGTATTAAGGCTGTCAGGAACACACAGCTTCCTCAACCACCACAAATAAGGACATGATCATGACCCTGATGTGGACCAGGCCATTAGGAAGCTGGACATTGAGAGGTATACGTGTGACTCAGACATACCTCTGCATTCCTATAACCTCCGATCCAGTACCAGCACTTTATTTAGTCGACCTCAATACAAAAAAAAAAAAAAGCAGCCCGATCCTCCTTCTCCTACAGAGCACCGCAATTATGGAACGACCTCCCGCACAATTTAAAATCTTCCCGAAGCCTAAAGTCCTTTAAGAGATCCCTCTCTACATACCTCAAAAAAAAAAAAAAGCAGCCCGATCCTCCTTCTCCTACAGAGCACCGCAATTATGGAACGACCTCCCGCACAATTTAAAATCTTCCCGAAGCCTAAAGTCCTTTAAGAGATCCCTCTCTACATACCTCAAAACAGAATGCACCTGTCATGGTTGATTATATATTTCTTACCTGTTCTATGTTAAATTTTGTATTTATTGTGTATTAATAATGTTTTTGTATTTTATTGTACCCTAATGTAACAATGCAATGATTTGTGGGCCCAGGACATACCGTATATACTCGAGTATAAGCCGAGTTTTTCAGCCCATTTTTTGGGCTGAAAAACCCCAACTCGGCTTATACTCGAGTCAAGGTCTGTATTATGGCAATTTGCATTGCCATAATACAGACTGGGGGAGAGGGGGGCTGGCAGAGCTGTAACTTACCTGTTCTGCAGCTCCTGTCAGCTCTCTCCTCCTCTGCGCCGTCCGTTCAGCACCTCGGTCAGCTCCCAGTGTAAATCTTGCGAGAGCCGCGGCTCTCGCGAGACTTACAGTGTGAGCTGATAGAAGGAGCTGCACGGACGGCGCAGAGGAGGAGAGAGCTGACAGGAGCTGCAGAACAGGTAAGTTACAGCTCTGCCAGCCCCCCTTTCCCCCCACTGAACTACCACTGGACCACCAGGGAAGGAGAGCCCCCCTCCCTGCCATGTATCAAGCAGGGAGGGGGGACGAAAAATAAATACAAATATAAATAAAATAAGAAATAATAATAAAAAATAATAATAATAATAATAATAAAAAATAAAATAAAAAAAAGGGGGTATAAGGACCACTGTGGGAGGGGGGGGGGGTATAAGGACCACTATGGGAGGG
This sequence comes from Pelobates fuscus, assembly GCF_036172605.1. NCBI lineage: Eukaryota > Metazoa > Chordata > Amphibia > Anura > Pelobatidae > Pelobates > Pelobates fuscus. The sequence goes on from NC_086321.1 coordinate 354,951,696, forward strand.
AGGGGGTGGGATAAGGACCACTATGGGAGGGAGGGGGGGGTATAAGGACCGCTATGGGAGGGAGGGGGGGATAAGGACCACTATTGGAGGGAGGGGGTGGGATAAGGACCACTATGGGAGGGAGGGGGGGTATAAGGACCGCTATGGGAGGGAGGGGTGGGATAAGGACCACTATGGGAGGGAGGGGGGGAGAAAAGGAACACTATGGGAGGGAGGGGGGATAAGGACCACTATGGGAGGGAGGGGGGGATAAGGACCACTATGGGAGGGAGGGGGATAAGGACCACTATGGGAGGGAGGGGGGGATAAGGACCACTATGGGAGGGAGGGGGGATAAGGACCACTAGGGAAGGGGAGGGGGAAGTAAGGACCACTAGGGGAGGGGAGGGGGAAGTAAGGACCACTAGGGGAGGGGAGGGTAAGGACCACTAGGGGAGGGGTGAGTCAGGACCACTGGGGGAGGGGGGTGAAGGAACACGGGGGTGGGGAGGTAAGGACCACTGAGGGAGGAGGAGGGGAGGTCAGGACATATGGGGGGGCAAATATCATTGCACCGGCCCTGCACACACTGCATTCATACACACACTGCATTCATACACACACTGCACTCATACACACACACTGCACTCACACACACTGCATTCATACACACACACACTGCACTCATACACACGCTGCACTCATACACACGCTGCACTCATACACACACACGCTGCACTCATACACACACGCTGCACTCATACACACACACGCTGCACTCATACGCACACACTGCATTCATTATACACACACTGTAAATAAATATTCAATTAATATATTTTTTTTAGGATCTAATTTTATTTAGAAATTTACCAGTAGCTGCTGCATTTCCCACCCTAGTCTTATACTCGAGTCAATAAGTTTTCCCAGTTTTTTGGGGAAAAATTAGGGGCCTCGGCTTATATTCGGGTCGGCTTATACTCGAGTATATACGGTACTTGAAAACTAGAGAAATCTCAATGTGTCTTTCTTGGTAAAATATTTTATAAATAAATAAATAAATTCTACTATTTTGGGGTCCAGAAATGGACCAGGGACTGGTGATTTGAAACTTCTAGACTATAGAGTTTCATTCATCCAACGGAAACATAAGTAGATTTAGAAAAGTGCTGTGATCTGCAAAATTTAAAAAGTGGGGCAATAATCATGGAAACCAATAGAATCAGCAGCAGCATTTGTGAACCTGCCCCCCCCCCCCCACCCCCATACACACACTTTTACAACTTTGAAACCTTTTTTATAACAGAACACTGATAAATGTCCCCCATTTTCTGCAACATGTGAGGGGGCATATCACAAAAGCACAACTAACATTACATTAGGTTGCCATATAGCTGGGCAGATCACATGTTGGATTGTTAGTAGCACATTGTGATGAACAGACAGCACCACTAAATATGTGACTTCTGGGAAAGAAACATTAACCCCTTAAGGACCGGACTTTTTTTGCGATGTTGTACATTTGCGACCAGGCATCTTTTTGACACTTTTGTGGTGGTTGTGTTTAGCTGTAATTATCCGCTCTCTCATTTACTGTTCCCATACAAATTATATATTGTTTTTTTCAGGACAAAAGGGGCTTTCTTTACATACCATTATTTATATAATCTCATGTAATTTAATTTTAAAAAAAATGAAAAAATATGATGAAAAATTGAAAAAAATACATGTTTTTTGACTTTTATGTAAAAAATCTTTTACTCATCTACAAAAGCGAATGAAAAAAACTGCTAAATAGATTCCAAATTTTGTCCTGAGTTTAAAAATACCCAGTGTTTACATGCTTTTTGCTATTTTTTTGCATGTTATAGGGCTATAGGTACAAGTAGGATATTGCGGTTTCAAAACCTATATTTTTAAAATGTATCAATAGTGACATTGTAACACTATTATCTGTCATAAATCGCTAAATAACACCCCACATGTACATATTTTTTTTAAAGTAGACAACCCAGGGTATTCAATATGGGGTATGTCCAGACTTTTTTAGTAGCCACTTAGTCGCAAACACTGGCCAAAGTTAGCGTTCATATTTGTTTGTGTGTGAAAAAAGTAAAAAACTAAATTGAACGCTAATTTTGGCCAGTGTTTGTGACTAAGTGGTTACTAAAAAAGACTGGACATACCCCATTTGCAATACCTTGGGTTGTCTACTTTTGCAAATGGTATGCCATCATGGGGGTAATTCTCATTCCTGGGCTACCATACGCTCTCAAAGGCAACGTAACCAACCTGGCCATTTTCAATGTAAAAATATGACCCATATATTTGACCCTGTAACTTTCAAAAACGCTGTAAAACCTGTACATGGGGGGTACTGTTATACTCAGGAGACTTTGCTGAACACAAATATTAGTGTTTCAAAACTGGAAAATGTATCACAACAATTATATCATCAGTAAAAGTGCTGTTTGTGTGTGAAAAATGCAAAAAAAAAAGTCACTTTCACTGACAATATCATCGCTGTGATATGTTTTACTGTTTTGAATCACTAATATTTGTGTTCAGCGAAGTCTCCCGAGTAAAACAGTACCCCCCATGTACAGGTTTTAGGGTGTCGTAGAACGTTACAGGGTAAAATACAGTGATAGCAAATTAAATTCTCTGAACTTTCGGCCTGGGTTGGCAGGCAGGTCCCTTAAATTGCAATCAATAAAATAACTTAATTATGTAAAAATATTACATAAATACGCACGTAGAATTTAAATATATATGCATATATTTATATAATTATTTATGTAATTTTGTATATGGACATATGAATAGTTCGTATTCTTTTTATTTATTTATATATACATAGATATATATACAATTTCATTCTAAGTGTATTTTGATATAAATATATATATATTAATATCAAAATACAGTTAGAATAAAATTTCGTATAGATATATAATTTTTTTTTAATTTTTATTATTATTTTTAATTTTTTTAGTTTAATTTAAATTACTTATTATTTGTAGTTTATAATAATATATATACAATATATATAGTTATTATATATATTATATATATACACGTGTGTAATTTAATTATAAGTGTATTTTTATATTAATATATGTACATATTAATATAAAAATACACTTAGTATGACATTATATATATGATATTTAGACGTATATTATATATATATATATATAATATACGTCTATATATCATATATATATATATATACACATATATAATTATTATTTTTATTTATTAACTTTAAACTTTATTTTTTTTTATGATTTTACACTAAGCAGGGAGACTGCCTGTCAGCACAGACAGTCCCCCTGCAGGCAGAGACTAGGACACCTATTGTGACCATGTGGTCGCCCTGTTGGGCGATCACATGGCCACAGGGGTCCTAATCCACCATGGGGAGACTGTCTGGGCTGCAGGCAGTCTCCCCACACCGGGAGCACCGCCGATCGCCGCCGGGGGAACGATGGCGATCGGGTAAGTACATTGGACCGTTAGGACGGTTCAGGACCGTCCTCGGTCGGCAATGCAAAAATACCGATGACGGTCCTGAACCGTCCTCGGTCCTTAAGGGGTTAAAGGGACATTATAGTCACCAAAACAACTTTAGCTCAAGTGTAGCTTGCTCAAGTGTAGCTTGCTTTAGCTCAAGCAGTTTTAGTGTATAGATCATCCCTCTGAAGTTTCACTGCTCAATTCTCTGCCATTTAGGAGTTAAATCACTTTTGTTTCTGTTTATGCAGCCCTTACCACTCCTCCCCTGTCTGTGACTGACACAGACTGTATGAAAACAAAATGGTTTTACTTTCAATTAAATGTAACTTACTCTAAAAGTTTGTATTTCCTCCTCTGTAAATTGAACGTTAATTACATACAGGAGGTTCCTGCAGGGTCTAGCAAGTTATTAACAGAGCAGGAGATGAGAAATTTGAAATTAAACAGAATTTGAAATAAAGGACGTGTATATATATCAGATGCCTTTTTTTTAGGAAGGCTCTGTAAGTCACAGGTGTGGCTAGGGCTGCATAAACAAAGTGATTTAACGCCTAAATGGAAGAGAATTAAGCAATGAGACTGCAGGAGCATGATCTATACATCAAAACTGCTTCAAAGGTTACTGGATTTAATTTTTATATCTTCAGTAGCCCTGTTTCGCTTTTGTCATGGGTCAGTATCTGATGATGCAGCCTTGATCCATCCATCTTTTGTGTTCTATTTAGAAGGGACAGTCCCTAGTATGCCCAAATCCCTCTATCCCTCTTTTCTATCCTAATGTCCCTCTCTTCTGAAAGCTCCAATACAACAATAAATGTCTTTAGAAACCAGTCTGTGTAAATAAGATACATCGTTACAATTAAATTTTTAGTAAGTCCCCTAAAATTTCTCAGAACAGCCCCACCCACTGGTCACACCCCCACCAACACCCCCTTTGTCTATTTAAAATGTTGCTAGACATGCACCTGAGACATTTGCTGACTTTGGAGAGAGGAGATTAACCCATAAAGGACAGAGGCGATTGTCGAAGTTCTGAACCAAAACAAAACCTAGTATTGGGGTAGGCACCCTTTTAGAAGTACCGTGCCAAAACAAGATTGTGAAGTCCCTTTGCGTGCCGGTCATACTTTTTAAAATTGAGGTGTGTATGTTGCCGTATTCTTATGTTATTTATGAGTGCTGCAGTTGCTTTGTAGTGTTGTATTTGTGTGTGGGGGCTGTTATAGTGTATATGTTCATGAGTGCTTTGTGGCATTGTGTGTGATACCTATGTATGGGGGCTGCTTGTGGTATTGTGTGTGTGTGGATAATATGTCACATTTTGTGTTTCGTGGTGTGTATAAGTGTGGGGGTGCTTGTGGTATTACAGGCGAGAGGCTGCTTGTGGGGTTGTGTGCATGTTTGTCATTGGTTTTGTGTTTGTGGGGACTGCGTGTGTTTGGGCTGTTTTTATTATTTGTATGCTTCTGTGCACATCTAGTGTGTGGCTTCCCTGGGATCCATTGGGGACTGGTTGGGGTAGGAGCTGCGATAGTTGCTGCGGGACTGCTCTACTCCAGTGCAGATTCCCGTCCACAAGTGCTGGAACGAAGTGATCTGAGATCACTTCCTCCAAGTGCTGCAATGCGTAAACTGAGAAATGTCCTAGGTTTCTGACCCCTGACATAGAATGTGAGTTATGTCTGTTCAACCATATTTCACCTCTTTCATATTAAGCGCACCCACACTTATATATAATTCGGTTCTGGAGAAACAGGTCTTTCAGAATAAATATTTATATATGAAACACAATTTAAAATTAAGAAAATCTAAAAAAGTGTGAGAAATTAAGAAATGTGTTCTGCATGGCATTTTAACTGAGTGTCATAATATTGTTAGCTTTTACTGCAATAAAATACACATACTTGTGTTCAGCGATGTCTCAAGTGTACAAAGTACCCCAAGGTTTTATGGGGTTTTGGAAAGTTACAGGGTTAAATATAGGGCTTTACCATTTTCAGTTTTTGCATATTGAAATTTGCAAAGGCAGCCATCAGACCATGACAACTGTGATGGTTGTAACGGGCCCGGCAGTCTTGCACAGCCCAGACTGCTCTTGACATATGCACCGTCGTTATTCGGCAGGTGCTACTTTTAGTTTTACCTTAAATAAAACGCTGACACCAAATTTATCTGTTGGATTATAACGTCCACAGCTTTATTAATTATTAAAATATATAAATAAATAAATTAACAATTTAGGGTCATTGTCCAGCTAACATTATATTACTATCCCCCCGCACAATACCCCTGACAATGACCCTATCTTTTGAACAATAATTGACATTCACTTAACATATAACTAGTAACACACGGCCTACCAGAGAGGCCCCAAAACCATACTGTTAACTGTAGGGGTGTACCCAGACACCCCTACCCCGTAGGTTCGTAGCCACCGAAGAGCTTGAACCTACCAACACTCTAATCCATCTGGCCTACTCCAGCCTAGGCCTTGGCCTGTCCATTCCCAATTCCAGCTAACTCCTGCCTTTAACACGCCCTGTTCCCGCCGCTGTGACCAAACGGGAACTAACCTCAAATATAGGGAGGGAGGGAGGGACAAGTAACAGGTCAGTGAAATTCAGATTAACTGGCCCCTCACTTAAGATGGCCGCCTATTTAAACTACCTGACTCCTCCCCTTCTTAGCCCTGCCCTAAACCCATCCCATAATTTTCCACCTGCCCACTTCCTGGCCTTGTCAAGGCCCACTCCCCTGTTTCACTGTTCCATGGGCTTCAGGACTTCCGCTGAACTTACCAAGTAAAAACCATGTGACAAGAAAGATTGTAGGAAAGCATGGAATACAATACCTTCCTATGAGAAAGTGTGGATGTGTGCAGCTGCCCCGAATGCTTATCAAGTCCCCAATGCTCCTCTATGAGGAGCATTTGATTGGCCATCACGGGAGGAGGCCATACCCCTTTGAAGACGATGTGGGACTCTGAAAGGTGAGCAGCAGCAGCAAGACAAAGAAAAAAGTGAGTAAAGTATTTTTTTTAATGACTTTTTATTGGAGAAAGGAGGGGGGCCGGAATACAACCAGGGACAGGGACACTTTAGTGTTGTATTCCTACAATCATAGCGTTCCTTTAATGAGCTCCATTCAAAGGGGCACTGTAGGCACCCACATCATATTGAAGTGGTCTAGGTGCAATGTCCCATTACCCTTAATCCTGAGCATGTAATTATTGCAGTTTTTATAAACTGCAATAATTACCTGCTAGGGTTAACTCCGCCTCTAGTGGCTGTCTACTAGACAGCCACTAGAGATACTTCCTGGCTCGACGGTGACTTTTGGTAGCCTAAGTGACGCTGGACGTCCTAACGCTATCCATGATGACTTCCAGCGACACCGGAATTCCTATAGGAAAGCATTGAATAATGCGAGCTCGGGCATTGCCGCACATGCACATTAGGTCTCCCCTGCTGGCTGATGTCAGCGGGGGAGGAGCGTGGATGGGTACACCCCTTCTGCACCATTGGGGGGAGAGGTCTTGATGGATGGGGAAGCAAGGAAAACTAGTTTGTTTTTCTGCACTATAGTTTCCCTTTAACATTTTTAATGGTCTATCTCAGAGCAAAATAGCAAACTCGTAATTTAGCTATTAAAGTTAAAAGGCTGTTTTTCACTAAATAAAATAAAGCTGACTTAATGACCGCATGTTCAGGAGGTGAAATTAATCTCTGGGAGACAGGCCGTGAGAGGCCTGTGTTTCATTGTTACTGTGGAAGTGTCTGTTGCAGTACAGTATGAATGAGTTTATCACTGCAGCTCTTGACGTCTCTGCAATGCGTTACATTATTGGCCATGAAAGAAGGGTGTGAGCTTTTGCTAATCTCTAGAGAAGAACAGTGTAATACACAAATAGAATGAAAACACTAAAGTTGAATCCAATCCAATCCAAACCGACAGTTTAGAGTGGGTAATGACATGCTTTATATTCAACAAATCATCTCTTTATTTTATAGGAACACTCCAAGCACCATAACCACTACAGCATAAAGAATTGGTTATGGTGCTCAGGAGTGCTCTGGCATCCTCCATTGTAATGGTCAAATTGTTATAAATCTGTTTGATCGTCTTGTGACCTGGGGTACACCATCCGAGGCTCGGTGTCTGAGTTTAGCCCCCGGGGGCGATCAGCTGACTCTTTCAGCCAGTAAGTTAGCATTGCACTGCAGGACGCTTCCTCAACAGAAGCTCATAAGCAGGTGTTTATGGCTCTCTGCCAGCCTATAGTAAGGGCGGGGAGTAATTACCGGCGGACCCCAGATTAGAAGTCAAACCGTACTAAAATAGTTTAACAGCTCAATGAGGGATCACATGAACTCCAGGCAACCTAACCGCTAGAGCACCCAGTATTAATAGAGTATGGTTTGATACCTGCAAATAGAGGTGTCTGCAGAACATTTTCAGGTGGAGGGGGTAGAGGGAAGGTACTGTCACTCATAGTCCCCATTTAAATTGCTGAAAAGGCCCCCAAATGATTGTGAATAACCCTTCTTGCATGTTAGACCTAACAAAATAAACACTTGATCTACCTTGATATAAAGGAAATCTATCACCCTAAATGAGTTTATTGATTGTTGCTATAAAATGCCACACGTGCGATTAACCCCTCGGCTGTCAGAGTTCTAACTCCATCTCTAGTGGCGTCACTGGGTTGTCATCAGCCAAACAGGCTAATATCCATTCTATGCAACTTCCTTTACAGTCAGCTGTTGCTAAGATGGTTTGCCCCATTATCGGGGAACGGGGCCAGGGTACGCATGGTTTCATAGCCACTACAGCTTGCTGATGGTGCTTGGAGTAACTATTTAAGATACTATGGAAATTAGGAAAGTAATAACTGAAATTAAAATAAGTATTATTTTTCTCTAGAATCTACTGCAAATTTGGGGCCTAAAGAATAACCCCAGGTATTGCCTCACTCCAGGGCTTTGTCAAGTCTTGCAATAAAGTTGTATAGCTATGGACTTACAGAAAATCGAGAATATATGGTGGAAATTGAACCTAAAACCTTCCCACGCACCAACCTAACACGGGCTAATAGAACATGGGCAGGAAAACCAAAAAAGCAAAAGCCGAAAAAAGCCCCCACGGGAGGGATATTGGTGAGATGCTTCGGCTCTCGCAACAGGCCGCGTGGCCCAAAATGGCGCAGCACGACGACCTTTCATCATACTCATCGGGGGATTTCACCTCCGACATCCTAGAAGGGGCATCCTACAGGCCACCTACAGATGCCAGACAGGTACCCCCAAAATCCGGAGACCCGGTCACCGCAGAGCAAATTAAAATTATGCTGGCGGAACTCCGTAAAGACTTGGCGGCCGATATGGCCCATTATAGGAAGGCCGTCGAAGGCGCCACGGAGAAAATTATCCAGTTGGAGGCCAACTCAAGCTCCCAGGACGCGAGGCTTCAGGCACTCGAACAGACGACCACAGGCCTAGTCAAATGGCAAACCGCCACTAACAACAGGCTTGACACCATGGAGGACCAAAGAAGGCGGTGCAATCTGAAGCTGAGAGGGATACCGGAGTCTGTAGGCCTGGATGACTTACCTCACTACATTAGGCGCCTACTCGAAGCACTGCTACCGCCGAAGAGGGTGAAAGCTATGAAAATCGACGGCATGTTTCGGCTGCCGAAATCACCCCGAGCTCCAACATTGGCGACGGCAGACCTCATACTGCGGTTCCAAACTCTGGCTGATAAGACCACGCTTGCGACTGCACTGCGGGGCAAAACCCCTCTTAAGTTTGAAGGGACAACGTTGACGGCGTTCCCAGATCTGACCAGAAACACAATTGCCTGGCGAAAAGACCTACAACCCCTCTTCCATCTTCTTCGTGCTAAAGACATCCCATATAAATGGGGCACTCCTCGTGCTGTATCATTCACTCTCAATGGGAACATGTACAAGGCGCAAGACAAGCTGGAGCTGGAAACCCACCTACGAGCAACAGGTATCTTTCAAGAAGCACCGGCGCCCAGACGGAGTATGGCCCACCTGCACCCAGACACTATCCGGGACTTTACCCCACGGAACCCCGCCAGGGCCTCCCCAGGCGGATCCCCCACCTGAGGTACCTCCGACAAGTCACCCAACAGGGACTTTTCTTCTATTTCCATTCCACCATTCACACAGATGGACCACCTCATACAATCAGAGACTAAACACTCAGGAGGACTGCCAACTTCATATAACGTTTTTTTTACATTGTTTTTTCTAAGTTTATATCTACTGGTTCCTCTTTTTATTTTCTTTAATGTGTCGTTTCCTTTGTGCCCTCTGTAAAGCCCACACATGGAGACCCAACAATGCTGCTACCGTATAAACCGCAGCGCCTAGTGTCTAACACACCTAGAATGGACAAACCTCCATGAACACACCAAGAATAACCACACAGGGCTGCAGCAGCCCACCCAGCAGCGCCATCACTTAACCCGCATTACACTATGACACCCCTACCCCCCCCCCCCCCCCCCCTGCCGACACACTGCGGACCACTAAGAGAACGAATCCCTCGAATAAAGGCAAGGGGGATGCCCTACAGGGCAGACACATAGAGGGCAACATCGTGAACACTTCACCCTCATTAAGGGCATTAACGTAACCTAAATAAGCCGTCTCCTAGATCGAGTTAACCTTACATTATAAAATTGTGCTATGATATGTAAGCCATATAAGTTTTTCAATGTTGATATGTTGAATATGCGCCGTTGTGGCCAAGAATGCATCACTGTTACTTTATTGCACGCAAAAATAAAGAATTTAAAAAAAATAAAAATAAAAAGTTGTATAGCTATAAAATCCAAACAGTCAATAGTGTATATTAATGCCACCTGTACTTTTTGTCATGGAAATTTAATTATGATATTCTTTCTGAATACCGAATTGCAAATTTTAGGCTATTAAGAGGTGATGGTAGCTGAGCTTGCAAATTTTCCTATAGCGGTACTTTTTTGTCTAAATTTTGCAGCTTAGTTTGTAATTGTGTTTGTACGTAACTGTATGCAACTGCAAGAGACAATGCGCATAGATCGCTACATGTGATCTATGAAAAGCATTCGATTGGGCCACGTGAGGTAAGCAGCAACATCACACGTGTGAACCACCACGGGAACTTTGCCATGCACTGGATTTCCGGTACGTTTATTCTTTATTTTTATAATAGGGACCAAATTAGCAATGCCAAATAGGATATGCTAAATCAAAAACAGTGTACACTTGGAAGGGTTGGAGGAACACTATATGGTCAGGAATACAAACATGTATTCCTGACTCTATAGTGTAAAAATGTCTTTTAGGCTCCCAGACACGCTCTTGCCTCCCTTGCAGAGAACAAAAACTTACCTTTATTCCAGCACCGCTCCGGTACGCCAGTGCTAGCTCCACCCTCCCTCCCCACATTTTGTGCAGCACTGACCCAGGAAGCATCTTTAGTGGACATCTGAGTTACTGCCACTGGAGGTGTCCCTAGAGAGCTCTGAAAAGACAGTGTTCACAGCACTATGCCTGCAGGGACTGACTATACTGACCAGAACAACTACATTAAGCTATAGTTGTTCTGGTGACTGCAGTGTCCCTTTAAGACCAAAATAGCTGATTTAAAAGTCTCAGCTATGCTTCAAGTGTGGCTACTTTAGCCTAAAAAATCACTTTGAATTCTCACTCGTATAACACCCTGATGGTTTTATACTCCATTTTATATAATATAGTATAATACATTGCTGTATACATGGCTTTGCGAAACATGTCTACAGGAACTTCCTCACATCTCTGTAAACCTTGCATTTTCACATATGACCTATTCATTTCTACTTTTCAGTGTACACAGAATGCTGTGGGTTTGGTTTTAACTCTTGATGCTGCACTGAGAAACCAACCTTAAGCAGATACACACGCGACGCAAAGTACTAATGCGTTCCACATTCACAAGCTGCACAAACACTAGAACACACAACTCTAGCAAAACGGGGAATAGTCAGCTACGTAAATAAATAGCTAAACTCATCTACCAGGATCACTGTCTTTACAATAGTTAAATGAACTTACGATACTTGGGACCAGCGTGTCCGTCAACTCTATGGGCCTGTGAACCCGTATGAGCATTTGCATTTACATAGGGAGGGGGGAAAGGTGGAAGGGGATGAGGAGTGCAGGGCAACAAGAGAGCAGAGGGTAGAAAGAGAGAGGAGATAGACAAAGGGAGAAAAGGTGAAAAAAACACTCCCGCACAGGTGAATCGGGAAGTTAAGCTTTGATAGAAATGAGAGTCTTGCAGCTGCTCACCCCTGACAAAGGGTGCATTCGCTAAACGCACATATGGCAATTACAATTGTTCCAAAACCTTCATGTATCAGACTAAGCAAAAGTCAAGCAGGCTCGGACACACACCCAATGTTGCATAACTCTGTTTCCGCACAGGTTGTACATGTTATATGATGTTTAACACGCTAATGGGGACCTGCGAGTCCCATGGTTATTGCTCAACCTTGTTACCATGAATAAAAAACGTATTTACAAAAAAAAAAAAAACTCTTGATGCTGAAGTAGGATACAGCACAGAATGTTGCTCTTGTAGCCAGTTTTCAGTAACTTTTTTAGTTGCTGTTACTTTTAACATTGATGTTGTAGTTAGAACAGACAATATACTCAATATTCTTTGTATCCTTTAATGCATGTACGCGTTGCCTACTTTTCCCAAGTTTTTTTCTGAGGATTGGAACCTGAAAGAGATAAACTAGTCAATCTTATTACACAACATTTAGATATAGATTCCCTAACAGACAGCTCAGCTCGCGAACACGCAAAGCGCTGAGTTCCTTCATAGGGCGGCTGTCAATGCCGCTCTATGAAGAAAGCGATTGGTGCAGCGCGAAGCCGCGCATGCGCACGACATCGCGATGACGCTTCTCTCTGAGAAGCATCCTATTGGGCCCCGCGATTTCGTCATTTTGCCGAAAAAGGGGGCGCGGCATGGCTGGGAGCTCGGCGCTGGAACGGAGGTAAGTTTTTAATATAAAAACGCTCTGAAAATTATTTTAAATAAATGAAAGTTCATATAAAAGCAAGAAGGGAGGCTGGGGGGACCTGTCTTTCTTGCTTTTATATGTTGACTATAGAGTCCCTTTAAGTAATAAAACAAGTGTGCAGTATTTTTGCTAAACAATTTCTCTGGTTTCACATCATTTTTTTGCAGGACATGTGAGAGCATTTAAAATATTTGTGTCAAATAAATAGTTTACTGAAGCTAAGAATTATGCAAACAAGGCTCATACATTAGCACAAGGTTTGACACATGGTTCCAGCAGTTTGAGGCGTGAAAATTAATGTGTTGTCTTCCCATCTCACAGTAATTTTGCACTCTGCAGCTACTCACATTATTCCTATTTTACATCCAGTACCCATAACATTACACAATACATGCCGCATAAAACATGCAGATAATTTTGGTAAGAAAAAGCAAATTTTATTCATTCTGTGGCCTTATTATATTTTTGAAGAAAAAATTGAAAACAAACCTTGAACGGAAAAGGTTGAATGTTAAAGGGAAACTATAGTGCCAGGAATACAAGATTTTATTACTAGCCCTACAATGACTCCGTCGCTCACGCACTCCGACCCTCCCCACCGCAACGCAGAACCCTTTTATTAATTACCTGAACAAGTAACTGTGTCCCTCAATGCAGGGGCAGGCTTCGCCTCTGCTCCTTCTCCCCCAATGTCAGGGACCTAAAGCGCATGCATGGCATGCGCCACACTCGCTTTAGGACAATCCTATAGAAAAGCATTGAATGAATGCTTTCCTATGGGGTTTAAGCTGACTCTGGATGTCATGCATAGCGTAGGTATGTCCAGTGTCAGGCGACCAAAAGTCTAACGACCCAGTATCGCCTCTAGTGGCTGGAGTAAACCCTGCAAGGTTATTATTGCACGGTTAAATTGACAAGGGTGCTGCACCCAGACCACTTCAATGAATTAGTATGGGTTGCTAGTGTCCCTTTTCATCAACTGGTAGCATCTTAAAGGAGCACTATAGGGTCAGGAACACAAACATGTATTCCTGACCCTACAGGGTTAAAACTGCCATCCAGCCACCCTGTCACCCTCATGCCTTTTTTTTCAAAAAACCCATAGAAAAGCAATGACGTCATAGGAGGACCCTGACCCAGTGCCAAGGGATATAGGAGTTAGAATCAGTTAAGTGTTTAAAGTTTTTTTTTTTTTTTAAACCCTTTACAGGACTGGGGGGGGGGGGGGGGGGGGGTAGGGGCTTAAATGTAGGCCTTAAATTTGAAATTCACTTTAAATGCTCACTTTATTGAATTACCATGTTAGTCTCCTTACATTGTAACCGCTGTAGATTAAATTATTGGGCACTACCTACACCATGCCCAGGTTCAGCTTAATTCACCACCACACTCCCCTTCAGCATCACTAGTTTGCTGTTCAGTGTTTTCATCTGACTAATCTAGATAATCATGTTTTTTTTTTGGGGGGGGGGGGGACTTATAAATGTTTCATCCATATATACACTCTTCAGCCACAACATTATAACCACCTGCCTAATATCGTGCAGGTTCCCCTTGTGCTGCCTAAACAGCTCTGATGCATCGAGGCATGTACTCCACAAAACCTCTGAACGTGTCCTTTGGTATCTGGAACCGAGACCTTAGCAGCAGATCCTTTAAGTCCTGCAAGTTGCGAGTTGGGGCCTCCATGGATCGGATTTGATGTTCCAGCACATCCAGTAGATGCTCAATCGGATGGAGATCTGGGAAATTTGGAAGCCAAGGCAACACCTTGAACTCTTTTTCATGTTCTTTAAACCATTCAATAATTCTTTGCAGGGTGGCAGGGTGCATTATCCTGCGGGAATAGCCCACTGCCATTAGGGAACATGATTGCAATGAAGGAGTCTGCAATAATATCTAGTTAGGTGGTACATGTCAAAGTAACCCAAGGTTTCCCAGCAGAACATTGCCCAGAGCATAACACTGCCTCCGCCAGCCTGCCTTCTTCCAAAGGGCATGCTGCTGCCATCTCTTCCCCAGGTAAACGATGAACACGGACCCAGCCATGCACCTTATCTAAAAGAAAACAATTCATTACACTAAGCAATACTCTTTGCTCTATGGTCCAGTTCTGACACTCCGCATTGAAGGCGTTTGGCAGTAGGCAGGGGACATCCTGGGCACTCTGGTCGGTCTGTGGCTACGCAGCCACATATGCAGGAAACTTCGATTTACTGTGTTACTCAGTGACACCTTTCTATCATGGTCAGCATTACGTTTTTCAGCAATGTGGTAGGACCAGACAAGCTAGCCTTCTCTCCCCAAGTGCGTCAATAAACCTTGGGCACCCATGACCCTGATGTCGGTTCACCAGTTGTCCTTCCTTGCACCATGTTTGTTAGATACTAACCACTGCATACCAAGAAAACCCCACAAGACTTGCCGCTTTGGAGATGCTCTGGCCCACTCGTCTAGCCATCACTATTTTGTCCTTGTCAAAGTCACTCAGATCTCTTCACTTGCCCATTTTTTTGGCTTCCAACACATTAAATTTAACTGACTGTTCACCGGCGGGTGCCTTTGTAAATATATAATTAATGTTATTCACTTGATCTGACAATGGTTTTAATGTGGCAGATATTTAGATATATTTGTGGATTGAAGAAGGAAATATTAGGGCAGGCACATGGTTTGTCCGTTTAAACAGTCAACAGGAGGATTGGAAGAAGCCATTTTGAAACCCCTGTTGAAGCTGCAGTTTATATAAAGATCACTCTGTATGTTCACATTGAATCTGATAATTAGGGAATGCATAAATGGTGTAGCTGAAAATCCTGCCTGGGTTTGTGTTGAAATAATTCCTGCATTCCAATTTAAGGAGATTATTGCAGGGCTGTATTTAACAAAAGGCAAACAGGGCATTTGCCTAGGGCGGCACTTTCAGGGGGGCGTCAAAAAAGTGGCCCTGACACAAATTGGTGGGGCAAATTTACTCGTGTCTAGGGCAGCACAAATCCAAAATACACTACAGGATTATTGATTTAAATTTGTTTCTTCCTGTGCACCTAGAATAAACTCATTACTTCTTAATTGTGTCTCCAGAGCCTTAGTAAAGTAGCACAGAGGCTTCATAATTATAAACACAAGAAAGACACTTACGTGCAACTAAATGTGATATTTTGTACAGGCCATTGACGGAATATTGTATTTCCTATATATATATATATATATATACACACGTTTACTAGGAGCCTTTATGGTTAATAACATACTCCCAATGGCGCCTCCTATGGCAACCTCATATCAAAAGGAATGCAGCTGTTAATGACATACAAGGACAAGTGTAAGACCTACTGTTCCCTAGAGAGGATCCTAAAATAGGACATTGTGCTTTTATTCATACTCTTTAAGCACACATAATCACATTATGAAGACACATGAGACACACTCACATATGTTATCATACATTTAGGGGTTTATTCAATAAACTGAGGAGCAGAAGACATCTTAAAGATCACCTAAGGTCCCTGCTGCGTCATATTACTCAGTTTATTGATTTTGTTTGTCTAGAAAATAAACCCTGTTGTAAATCTTGTAGACCGACTGCCCATAGTGATTTTAAAGCATCACTTGCTATGAGCTGCCGATGACGGGCAAGGAGCATCGGCTGAGGTTCTCCTTCACTGCTGCTCCCGCAAATACTTCAACATATGCTGGACAGCTCAAGATAGGAGCTCTAGACCAGTGCCTGGACCCACTGGTTTAACGCTTGAAGGTAAGAAGGCATCAGAAGACTCCAAGCAGCATAAATGCTTAATTGATATGAAATGGTTATGATGCCCGGAGCATCCCATTAACTTTAACAGTAATCATTAATCAAACCAAATGAACACTATAGAGCCAGCAATACAAACATATATAGTGCTCGAATAGACGTTTAGGTCCCCTCCACCCTCTCTGTGGAGTTAAAAGGTGAGTTTACTTACATTTTCTCCCTCACCTTGCTGGTGTCACAGCAGCTGGCCCCGCCTCCATGGCTGGGATCATCAGTCTAGACAATCACAACCAATCCAATGCTTTCCCACAAGGCTATTGTGTCGCTGAATGCAGGTGCTGCACATAGTGCAGCAAGGGACAAGGAAGCACCTCTAGTGGCTGTCTTGAGTGATTGTCACTAGAGGTGTTACTAGGCAGTAATGTAAACACTGCCTTTTCTCTGAAAAAGGAGCGCTTACAGTAAAAAGTAGTGAATGGACATCACTTTACGGGAAGCTGGAACAGCATACAAAGCGCCCCGAATTAAACTGGTGCCTGAACCCTGCTGGATCCCATGGCAAACACCCTCCTGTTAAAGAGGAGGACAACTAAAACTACTTAAATTTTAATATCTGAGTTTGTGTTTGCTTCTGTCAGTATTTGTGTCTGTCAGCTTGCATGAGTTCAATACCTAATTTTATCAATTTACAGTATTTTTAACAACTATACTACACATTGGATGCTTCTACTATTTTTATCTTTCCGGAGGAAACCCTAACAGAAAATTGTGGTGGGATGCTGCCCTAAAAAGCATGCAAGACCTGTTCACTGAGCTAATATTATAGGCTCTTTGAAATGTGAGTGATCCATTCTGCTACTTAATTGAATTATCACAGTGTTTTTCAATCTGCACTCTATTGTACTTTCTATATCTTTTGTATATATATCCACTTGATGTGCACGGTTCGATCTTGAGGGGCAACCCCCAAACCCTCATAGAGCTCCACTTAAGATATATGTATATCATATCCCAATTTGTGTCTGGGTGTTAAATTGTGTGTGAAATAAAGGGTAATACACACTAATGTACAGAGCTGCTTAACACAGATTTCACTAGAAGCACTTTTTTGCGACACACACTCTCCCAAAAGGAGATTCTCATTCTATTGCTGTCTTGAGTGAATCTGTACATTGATGTATGTAAATACGAATAATTTAGAATAGTTTTCTGAAAGTGAACATCAGACACAGGAGTGACTAATGGTGCTGGCGCAGTTCTGTTTGAGCGTGACGTCAAGACCATCTATGTATCTGTGTTCTTCTATAGACAGTGTTTAGACCAGATGTTATGGACTACATCTCCCATAATGCTGTCGTAATGCTGGCAAAGCATCAAGGGAGATGTAGTCCACAGCATCTGGAGTGCGGAAGGTTGCCTATCCCTGACTTACTATAGTCCAGGAGTGGCTGTAATCTCGGCCAAGTCATGCTTTTTCCCGCAGTGACTAATTTCGCGACTGTATTATATACTTACAAGAGATTATCATTATAACATTCTGCTTATCTTGTTTGCAGGATGGATACGTTTCTCAATCAGTGGCTATGGAGACAGGAGTATTGGCTCCCTCCGGGGGTGACTTGGGAAGACATGAAAGAGACAGAGGAGACTCAGTACCCGGAGCCTCGAGATTTACTTCTCGCCATTCCTTGTGCCTTTCTTTTCACCGCAGTCCGATTCCTGTTTGAGAAGTAAGATTTCACTACATTTGATGCATTCGTTTAATCAGTGTGTTTTATGCAAAAAAATTTAAATTGGGAATTTTCTTTTGAGAACTTTAGATCATGATTTTTTTTTTTTTTTTTATCACTGAAGCATAAACAGCTTGAAGAACAGCATGGGACTTATAGCTTGGAAATATTTAAAAGTTTAGTAAATCCTATAAAAACAAATACTACTCAAGTTATTGGCTGGTTCCAGCAGCATTATTTTACCGACTGCATTCATATATATTGCTGTTGTACAATCCCAAATGTCAGAAATTTTAGTTGCACCTCATTTAACACCATTCTATTTTAAAGATGTTAATCCACACTATCTCGGATTTTGAGACCCTTACAATACATCGAGTTAGGTTCTAGATTACCGCTTGTAAAGTGAACATCTCTGGAAAGTGAATCACCGTTTTTTTATTTGTTAGTGCACATAAAATCCTTAAAACATGTTTACAAAATCATATGTACATTAAGTGAGCAACAGCGCAGGGATAGGCAAACTTTGGCTCTCCAGATGTTGTGGACTACATCCCCCATAATGCTCTTACACACATAATGCTGGCAAAGCATCATGGGAGGTGTAGTCCAAAACATCTGGAGAGCCGAAGGTTCTCCACCCCTGCTCTAGACCAAAAAAACTATTTAAAGCGGCACTGTCATGCCGAACTTACCTTTCCTCAATCTCTTCCTCTTCTCTCCCTCTCTCAGGATCTGTTCTCCGTTTCTTCCTGTCTTCTTTAGTTTTCTTTAAAATCATAAGACAAAGTAGGGACTCTTTGCCTTATGGAGGATTCCTCCGCTTGACCAGCTCTGACCAGCGGAGGAGCAAAGTGTGCTTCATTTCCGCTGGTCAGAGCAATTTTCCCATAATTCTTACCTTTCCTCTGTGTTCCCGCGATGCTTCCTGTCATTTTAGACGAAACTGAGAACAGTATGTTCGTTTCTTTTAGAACGCAATTTGGCACTTTGTTCGGATCGCAATTTCATTCTAATGAATGAAACTCCGATCCTATTCATTGCTGTGGCTGCATCTTGCAGCCGCTTAGTAGATAACCCCCTAGTTCCCACGGTATCAGGGAGCTATCTACTAAAAGGCTGAAAGACTTAAATTGGTCTTTCAGCCACATTTACTAATACTAAGTAAAGATTACGTAGTATTAGTAAATAATATGCCCCTACTCGCTATACCGCGAAGTAGGGGCATGTCTAGTAAGCAGTGAGCAGCCTGTGGCTGCTCACTGTAAAAAAAACACAACCCAATAACCTCCCCCCCTCCCCCTTGCGCGGCTGGGGGGGGCCCCCTAAATAACAATCAGGGGGGGGAACCTACTATCCTCCCTCCTGGCCCCCACTCCTGAGCGGTGGGTGGGGGCCCTAAATAAAGATGGGGGGGGGACCTACTCTCCTCCCCCCCGGCTCCCACCCCTGAGCGGTGGGTGGGGGCCCTAAAAAAACAATAAGGGGGGGGGACCTACTGTCCTCTCCCCCTGGCCCCCACCCCTGAGCAGTAGGTGGGGGCCCTAAATAAAGATTGGGGGGGGGACCTACTGTCCTCCCCCCAGCCCCCAACCCTGAGCGGTGGGTGGGGGCCCTAGATAAGAATGGTGGGGGGGACCTACCGTCCTCCCCCCCGGCCCCCACCCCTGAGCGTTGGGTGGGGGCCCTAAAAAAACAATAAGGGGGGGGACCTCCTGTCCTCCCCCCCCGGCCCCCACCCCTGAGCAGTGGGTGGGGGCCCTAAATAAAGAGAGGGGGGGACCTACTGTCCTCCCCCCGGCCCCCACCCCTGAGCGGTGGGTGGGGGCCCTAGATAAGAATGGTGGGAGGGGGACCTACCGTCCTCCCCCCCCCGGCCCCCACCCCTGAGCGGCGGGTGGGGGCCCTAAATGAAAATCCCCCCCCCCCAATCAAGGTGACTATGGGTCCCAAGCCCCTAATCACCCCCCCCCCCACCCAAATCTAACTATCCCCTACCTACCCCCCTCACCCTAAAAATAGTGAGGGGGGAATAAAATAACTAACCTGTAAAAAAAAATGTAACTTACCATTTGACGTCTTCTTTTTTCTAAAATCTTCATTTTTCAGCCCCAAAAAAGGCCAAATAAAAAGCCATTATGCCCGTCGAACTTAAAATAAAATAAAAAACCCAAGCGCAAAAAAAAACCTGACGAAAACCAAAAAAAACCTGACCGCAAAATAATAATCCATCTTCACCCATGGAGGGCTCCGCGCAGACTGAGCTACGCAGGGCGGGGGATTAGGCTAAGAACACTCTGATTGGTGGGCTTAAGCCAATCACAGTGCTCTGTGTCATTTTACACAGCGTGGGAAAGTTCTTTGGAATTTTCCCACGCTGTGTAAAATGACACAGAGCACTGTGATTGGACATCCACTCAGGGGTGGGGGCCGGGGGGAGGACAGTAGGTCCCCCCCCTCTCTTTATTTAGGGCCCCCAACCACCGCTCAGGGGGGGAGGACAGTAGGTCCCCCCCCTTATTATCTTTATGGTCCGCACCCGCCACTCGGGGGTGGGGGCCTGGGGGAGGACAGTAGGTCCCCCCCCCTCATTATCTTCATGGCCCCCACCCGCCGCTCAGGGTGGGGGAGGGGGGGAGGACAATAGGTCCGCCCCCCCCCCCCCTTATTGTAATTTATGTAATTTTTTTTCTACAGTGAGCAGCCACAGGCTGCTCACTGTTTAGTAGACATGCCCCTACTCGCGGTATAGCGAGTAGGGGCATTGGCGAGATTCTAATCTCCCTTGTGCTATTATGGGGGTCATATTGACCCCCATAGAGTGAGGGGGGGACCTGGGGGGCTTATGAAGTGACGAGGAGCACAGCTCCCTGCCGCTTCTATCTTTACATATTACAAGGAGGGAAGTGCGTGCCGGTAGCTCCCTCCTTGTAATAAACTGACGAATAAACTAACACTGATACTCAGTGTTAGTTTGTTCGTCTGATTTTTCTATTCATTCATTCGTCTGTCTGACGAATGAATGAATAGAGGAAATTCCCGTTCGCATGTCCAGGTGTTTCACTGGGCAAGTGCGGGAATCTCAGTGCTATCTAGTGTGGGCCGATGACATGTCCCACAGGGACTTCACCTACCCACACAAAGATGGTGGCGCCCTGAATAAAGATCGGGGCAGAAAATAAAGATTAAAAAAGAGGTAATCTGGGGGGCTTAGGGGTATTTGGGGGTGGCTAGGGGGTCAATTGGATGTAGTGGAGGCGGGAGGGGGGTTAATAAAAAAACAGGATTCGGCACGACAGTGCCGCTTTAAAAGTAAAAAAGATAAAATAATAAATAAAATAAATTTTACCACTGAACATACCGGTATAGGCTAATTTTAAATGACACCTTGGCACGAAAAGCATTGCAGGAATGGGCAGAATGTTACATTAGTGACACCGCAGGGGGTTTACAAATATTCATGTACCTTGTGAAGTGGTACGTTTCTCTGCTGGTAACTATACCCTTTGCTAGCCTTTTTGCTTGTGAACCTTTGCTGCCTGGACCAACCTCTTGCTAGATCTGACTACAATGGATTCTCCTTGCCTGTTGCTACACACCTATTTTGTGTTAGTCAGCATCGATGCACGTTTTTTTGTCTACACAGATGAAGATGCGCTTTGCTGCCCCCCCCCCCCCCCTCCCTAAAATGCGTCTTCATCTCTAAGTCTCTTAATCCGTCTTTTGACCCTACTACCCATCCTATTGCCCCCTTTGGGTGTCTTATACTTTTTTATGTATCCCTCTTTTGTAGTCTCCTACCTTCTCCTGTGTCTCTTATGCCCCTTTAGTGTACCTTAACCAACCTTTTGCACCTTTGTGTGTCTCTTACAACACCCCGTGTCTCATCAAACTCTCCATGTCTCTTATACCTGCTTAGTGTGCCTCTTACACGACCATCCTCCTTCTGTGTGTCTCTTACAACCCTCCAGTATCCCTTATACCTGTCAGTGTCTCTTACTGTCTGCCAGTGTCTCTAATAACTCCACTCCAGAGTCTCTTACAACCCTGTTCCAGTATCTCTTACAACTTCCCAGTTTCACTTACAGTCACCCCAGTGCCTCTTACTACCCTCATCCCATGTTTCTTACATTCCATCTTCAATGTCTCTAGTGTTCAATGTAAAAGGGATCGCTGGATTGTTATTACTTTGATTCAATCGGTTATTGATGCCAGATTGTAATGTAGATCTGTGTTTGCAAATTGACACAAAACCAGAAAATATGTTTGGTATGTTTGGTATACACATCTTTTCAATCATAAATACTGGTACCCATATATTATGCAATCTTACATATTATGTGTCAATAAACACAGGCATATATATGTATCTTATTTCATTATTTGTATTTCCGCATGTGTCTTCAAGAAAATAAAGAAACCGTGAAAAGATATGAATGTGGAAAAGATGTAATTTTGACCTTAAATTTAAAATTCACATTAATTTCTCTTTTTATACCCTGTTGGAGTATATCAGGATACCTCAAATCCTCATACACTGTACACTTGTTTGAGCAGTACCCTTTTTACTTCTTCCCCTTTCCATAATTTTAAAGCACTTTAACATATGTTGGTAATATATAAATGCATTAAATGCTAATAAGTAAAGCGTATCATGAGGGTAAATAAGGAGACGTTCAGGTGCTTTATTGCAAATATATAGGTATTCGCACAATTCAATAAGTAATTTAGAGCCAGAACAAAGCATTTTTTTTTTTTTGCCCAAACATAAACAAGCTTAGAACAGTTTAAACACACCCTTAAGTCATGTGTATTTACAAAAGTGTGAAAAGTCAGGAATACAAAATTCATTTCAAATTTTACTATTTTCGCCTACAATTTGAAATCATTTTTACGTGATTGATTTTTATTTTTTGCTGTGAAGCTTATCTACACCAAACATCCTGGATTCCTACAAAGAACAGAATACATACTGTATGTATCAAATTATATCATTCTTTTTATTATAATTGTATGCTGATATTTGGCCTTCATGGTTCTGTACACCCAGCAGTAAGTTTCCAATGTCTTAGTCAATATTTAACCGATAATGTGTGAGCTTGAATTAATTAAAAATGCCAGTCATTAGCAGAGTCTTAAAAGCTCCACACCTCCTCATTACTAATGTGTCTATAGTTCCCAGAGGCTCAAGGCAATTTCTGTTGGTAGACATAGACCATTTTTATCCAAGTGTATTCTTAAGCACATGTATGTTTGTCCCTCATTAAAATGAAAGGTGACTATATGGTTTGGAAAGCATCACCAGTGAAAATAAGCCAGTCAACCTGGTGCATTACAGAAGGACCATGTCTGACCGGCCCCCAGTCTACAGAACCTTGCAGAGATCACTACTAAAGGGCTCTTTGAAGGGTCCTAGTGAATAGGGAAACCGTTGGTAAGTATGATGGGTCATACAGAGAATAGGGAAACCGTTGGTAAGTATGATGTAAAAGAAACAGTGATATTCTGTAGACTGGCCATTAGAGTAGCCAGATTTAAAATTCAGTGTCAGAACGTTGGTCAAGGTCAAGGATTCCAGAGTTACCGATAAACAAAAAAACAAGCTGGGGTCAGGAATACCAGAAAAGCAGAATAGTCTAAACTAAGCTGGGTCAGCAACAGAAACACTAATACACTCAGAAAGCACTTTCGGGTAATAGAAAAAACAACAAGGGTAATTACCACAAGAAAGAGAGAAGTATATATATATATGGATAACCATCATGCTATTGGACAGCATCATCACCCTGCGCCAAATCACACAAAAGGATGGGACCTGAGAATGTAGCCACAGTTATGACTCTTTAAATTTCATCTAAACTAATACACATTATTGCAGGGTGCTGAAACTGTAAGGACTCCTGCACTATGGGCAGGGTTGCCATAGAAATCCGACATGCTCGCGTGACCTGTGATGTGCAGACCCAATATTTCAGTCATCATTACATGTTTTGAAGAGTGAGACATCCCACTCCACAAAACAGGCTTAATATGTAACACCAATTTTCAATGTAAAAGGGACATTTTAAAGTAGGGTATTACTGTTGATTTATAAAGAGGCACAGTTATATTTTTATCCAGTTTATTAATACTCCTTTTTATATAATATATGCCAATACCTTTACCGCTTTAGCAACTGCTACCTGACATTTCATATTGTTGCTTAGTATCAGCAGAAATTTGATTCATTGCTACATTCTAGCATAAAAATCAGGCGATTCTCTCTGCACAATCATTGACATGCTTCTTAATATAATTTCACTTCTCTCTGCTTATAAACAATGTTCGATTGTCTTGGCACATTCTACTTGTAACTTAGCGTTTCTCTGTATGCTTATTGAATGCTGGCTTGTATGGATTATCATCTTTTTTGGCTTCTCTGATTGTTTTCGTGTTACTGGTTCCCTTTGTCTTCTACCAGCCACAAACCTGGCCTTTGTCCTGAGCCTGAGATTTCTGTCTTGTTTGTTTGTTTACTATTGAGACACTTGACTGCCCAAACTCAAAATAATTTAATTAATTCATTTTAAAAATCACTTTTTGTTAGATATACCTCCAATGAAAACATACATGCATTTAAGTATGCCGTTTTTCATTGGGCGTATATCTAAAAATAGCTTGCAAAACCTGAAGTTCTCTTGTCTGCTGCCGTTGCAAGCCCTCCTCTTCTAGCCCCACCCATATGTTCTGTGACTGTCCAATCACAGACTTCCCAATGCAGCTCAATGAGACGTCTTTGCAAGGCAGGTTTAGGTCTATTGAAATCATCACTTTTAGTAAAATGAAAAAATTACACATAAATACTTCTGCAAGATAGTGTTGTAGGTGTTCGACCTAGGGATGCAAGTTTAAGCAAATGGTCTCATATTGCATGCAAATCTTACAGATGTCAGTGTGGATGGTATTACGTTTGCGGACGCATGCAGTATATGTATATGACAGATAGATGCGGCTGGATTTGCGAGAAGTGACCTCGTTTATCCCTGCAACCTTTATCAGTATGACCTGCTCAGCATGACGGAACTTTAGGACACAGAGACACCTTAGAGACACAGACTCTGTTTCCCTTGACTCGTGTGTATGTGTAATCTAATTTTGTATTCACTTGTAAACACATCCAGAACATCATGCATACTCATCATAGTGAGAAAGACTGGTCAGCCTCAGACACTGCCGTTTTCTAGGAAATATCCCAGTAGACCACTCCAGATATGTAGAGTATTTAGAGTGTGGGTCACCAGTCCATGCACAAATGCACACAGTGCTGGGCTAGCAAAAGAAGATCTTTTGTGCTGTGTCACTCCTGTAGTGCTGTGCCAACAAGCATCCCAATACACCACCCTTTTGTTCTAATTCATATGGTATAAGGGTGCATTCCACACCATGTAAGCTTTTGACCTAGTGAACTTCTGGGTCAAGATGCATGGGTGGGTTGGAAATAACCAGAGCCAAAGACTAATTATTTCAGTATGTATTGCATCTGCTTAAACGGACACTATAGGTAACAAAACAACTTTAGAAATATAAAATGAAAGGGTGCGCCAAGGGGTACAATATATGTAAATAGGACAATAGAAGTGGAGCAACATATGCAGAGTCCTTAGATAACAATACAAGTGTACCTAATGGTAAAAACAGGAGTCCAAAATAAAGTCTTAATAGTAGCAGTACGTGAAGGCCTGGTAAAGTTTGCTTGTATCCTCAGGTTTGTAAACCACCAAGATGTTCAGAATCCAGGAATATAAATATATATATATAAGAAAAGGGCTTCAATAGTGTATTAAGTTCAAAATAAAATATAACAGATAAAAAGAAGTTCCAAATGGCCTACTCACATGGAATAAAGCTAAAACTAGCTCTAGTATAGTGTGCCTGCAGTGGATTTGATCCCCCACTTAGGGATTCTTGGTGAGGTCCTCACTGGGAAAATAAAATCAGGATGCTAGGTAATAAAAGAAAAGGTCTATGGCACAATATACTTTTAAAATGACCAAAAAACTTTATTGTGACTAAAGAAAAGCAGTAAAAACAGTCCACAACGCGTTTCATTCACAATGGGCTTTCTCAAGTGGAAATTTAATGTTTTATTACCACTTGAAAAAGCCCTTTGTGGGTGGAAACGCGTTGTGGACTGTTTTTACTGCTTTTCTTTGTCACAATAAAGGTTTTTGGCCATTTTATAAGTATATTGTGCCATAGACCTTTTCTTTTATTACCTAGCATCCTGATTATTTTTTTTTTCTTCCAGTGAGGACCTCACCAAGAATCCCAGGTGGGGATTATACCACCTACGCTGATTACATTGAGCGGGCTATCTGCTCAGAAGAGTACATTTGATCTATTTTTACTCCTGTTTTATTATATTTTATACGGAGAGCACTATTGTCGCACTTCTTATTTTAGTTCTTACCCATACCCTGCTGCTCCGATATCTGCTGATTCCACCTTCCTTCGATATTCCTGAAGTGGGGGATCAAATCCACTGCAGGCACACTATACTAGAGCTAGTTTTAGCTTTATTCCATGTGAGTAGGCCATTTGGAACTTCTTTTTATCTGTTATATTTTATTTTGAACTTATTACACTATTGGAGCCCTTTTCTTTTTTTATATATGTTCCCGGATCATGAACATCTTGGTGGTTTTACAAACCTGAGGATACAAGCAAACTTTACCAGGCCTTCACGTACTGCTACTATTAAGACTTTATTTTGGAATCCTGATTTTACCATTTGGTACACTTGTATTGATATCTAAGGACTCTGCATATTTTGCTCCACTTTTATTTTCCTATTTACATATATTATACCCCTTACCCCTTGGCGCACCCTATCATTTTATATTTCTACCATTTCTTCAGGGTGTTTAGGAGAGAATTTACCTATATAAGTGTGCTACCTCTTTCCTTGTTATTTAGCACTATTTCATCTCCCTTTTTTTTTCTTTTTTATCTATAACAAAACAACTTTAGTTTAACGAAGCCAATTTAGTGGATTGCTAGATCATGCCTGCAGTCTCACTGCTAAATTCTCTGCCATGTAGGAGGTACATCACCTTTGTTTTTGTTTATACAGCCCTAGCCACACCTCCCACTGGATGTGAAACACACAGCTTCCACAAAAAAATGGTTTAATTTTCAATCAGATGTAAACTTATTTTAGAAGTTATTATTATTTTTTTAATCGATGTGTGTACCGCCCCTTCTTTACTAAACCATGGCACTAAACCACAACCATGGCACATTACGGCCCCAGTGCTATTTTTGACGTAGTAACGGTCATTTTTATGAGTCCTCACACACGGCGTGTTATGACCACGCCCATGATCTTTATTACATATTAGCGAACATTTTAATGAAACCACATCGCGGGGTGTTATAGACACGATACAATGTTCATAGAGTGTGCCACCATATGGCTGTATGAGGTATTACATTCTTTGATTGGATTTTTTACATTTATTTTTAATTTCATTTAGAGGAGGGATATTGCGGAGTAAAGGGATTGTGTCTGGGCATGTTTTTGAAAGATGTGTCTGGGATCTTTTTTAAAGTATAGAACAAACACAGAGGACAGATTTATATAAATCGGAGAAATAAATAAATGCCAAATTAACTCATATAGCAATGTTTATTAGACAAAAAAAAAGTCAATGCAATATTCACAGGAAAAACAATAATACAATATCCGCAGGAAAAGCTATAATACAATATATGTAGGAAAAGCAATAATCATCAAATGTTTTAGTCAGAAAAGCAATGAATAAACATCACAATTTCAACCAATCAGCAGGATGCTTTAGTATACGTGGGCACTTCTTAGGTAGCAAATAGCCGTGAGATGTAGTTAATCCCGGGGTGCTAAAAGAAATATTTGGTAACGATTGTCTCTTTTGAAAATGGGGTGTTATGTCCCGAGTCTCACTTGGAAGGCTCTGCAATTTCAATTGTTCCAAATAGTCTCTATTTGAAGTGTTGCCCACAACTGTAGATGGTATGTTCAGGTCAGCCATAGCCTGAAGAAAAGTATCCCAGCCCAGAGGTAATTTACGTACCGTAACATTGTGACTCTGGGTAACACTACGTACCAAATCGAGTATATTGGATCCCGGTACATTCCAAGCGGTAATGTGCTTAAATTGAGACATTCTACTCAACAACAATTCAGCATTTTTTCTGCCAATATGCATGAAAAAGGATGTTGTAAACGAGTGTCCATGGTGAATGGTTAGTAACCAAATGGGAGTGTGGTAAAGTCGTCGACCAAATATCTTTTTGTATAAACACACTTTTGTGTTTTCTGTAACGGTCGCGTCTCTATCTGCCAAAGGAGTTTATTTCTGACAATTGAGGTCTGTCGTACCACTATTCTTTTCTGTTCATCAGGGTCTGAGTGCAAGGGGTAGTCCAACACCAAGTCTTTTAAACTGTCAAAGTTAATCAACTGGGCATTACTGGCATGAAGCGTTATGCCTTTCACCTTTAGAGATGTTTTATCCGTCGATAGTTTGTAACCATAAGTCTTGGGACCTGCAGATACAAACTCTGTAATGTGTGTGTCACAGGGTATTTCACTAGTCAGCTCGCCTAGATAGTCCCCTAGAGGTGGATTCCAGTCACCCGCTGTACTAACAAAAATAACAGAGTCAGTGTCGTGGTAGAGACATCTCTCATTAAGACGGTCTAAAACATTATACAGTTCAAGTCGTGCATAGGCGGTGGTAAAACATGCAATAAATATATTGGTATTGCGAGATGGACTGTGACAGCCCTGGGCGTACTTCCAACTGAGCAAGGCTGTGTCATTATTTATGAATGACAGAGAAGACACCTCATATTCAGGTAAAAATATAAAACCAAAAAGCTTGTCAGGATCAGATACAAGACTTGTGGTTTGCAAATTAGGTTTCTGACCAAATTTGCCCCATAAGGAATTAAGAAACAATTTGGCAATCTGTCTTTTTGCAGGGTTTACTTCTATTTTCTCTGGTCTTAACAAAATACCCTCTTTAGCGTAATAAGCATCGATGTATTGGCGTCTTTTTTCATCAGTCGTACACCATTCAGGGTAACCTGAGGATTCCTGTTTATCCCTAAGGTGCACCTTTATATACTTTTCAAATAACGTATTGGAAGAGTAAGGAAAGTGCCAAATCTCAAAGATTTTACCCAACCTGTAGCCCTTAATCAGGGCTTGTTGTATTTCATTAGTGCACCAAGTACCTGTCAAAGATCGTTCCTCCTCATTATGTTCACAATGTGTTGTTTGGTTATTGGCTGTGCATGTACGACATAATGGGAACATAAGTTTGCCATTCATTTTAACCGGTAGAACAGGGAAAAATAAACCTCGGGGTGGGTACACTGTTACTTTAGCAAGGCCAAAATAGTGTTCAAAAGACTGAAAATTATCATAAATGATTACCGGGTGATCCGTGGGATATAATTTTGTTTTGTTGACGTAAGGGTATAGACTGGTAAAATCTTAATAGTGTATGCTCTCACCTGGGGCCGCTTTGTGGTACAATTTGATTGCGTTTGTGCGGCCCCCATAAAGCGCATCACGAGGCTCCAGCGGCTGTGGAAAATCTTTATCGATAAGAAAAGCCTGTAGATCCTTGTCAGTTTCTAACAGGTTTGACCAATCATGTTCCCACATCTCACGGACCACATAACCCAGCATTTTTAGAAAATGGGTTTTAACATTGGTTTTGTGGTGTAATTGTGCATAGGTAGTCTTTGTAACTGTGTTAAAAGCCTTTTCATTATAACAAACTGGGTAACCCTGGTAGAAACAACCCTGAGATTCAAAAACTGTATGCTGGCCATCAATCAGAGCGTACCCATCCAAAAAATAGTTACCAACAGCCCTTTCACCACCCTGTAGAGCGTGCTGAATAGTGATCCCCTCTTTGTGTGCAACATACATTAACCACTGTATAGACTTTGTTGAGAAACGTTTCTGATTTGCATGGTAATTGTCAGAGGGTAAAATTGCTATGGTATTTTTCGGTAAAAAACTTAAATCTGTACATGGCCATGCACACAGACGCTAATGTAGTGAGTTGAAAAGGATCAATATCATTAATGACGGTTTCAGGACCGTCGGGGCCCATAATAGTTTTTACCTTCTTGGTCATCTCCATCACACTTTCTCTGTAGCAGACACAGGCCTGTTTCAAGATTTTTTTGAATGTTTTTTTTTTTTTTTTTAATTCTTTCTTTTGTTGTGCAGGTGATTACAATTTGATTCAATGACGCCACAACGGCGTAAACTTTGACATTGCAATAAGAACAGTGGCATGTAAGACATTGCACATTTTATAATATTAATAAGCTTAAACTAACAAACCCGTTACAGGTTGAAACTAAACATTTTGCGATTAGGGTTTTAGAACATACTAAGCGTTTTGTGTTCGAGCTCGTTACACCTACTAGACTTTATTCACAGGATGGGATAGGTTACAAGCATGTATATTATGTAGATAGGTCAGGCTTGGGTAGTTAGAGTGCTCTTTGGACCTTGTTAGTGCCCTGCATAACTGAGACGTACATTCATAGGTCAGCGAAGAGTCACCTAGCGTCCTCTGGAGTATATGTGCCGAGCTAGTTGGGCTAACTACCCCTAGGTGGAACCAGCTGGCTTTAACGGTCTTTGTTCTGTTGAGCTTATGAGTAGGTATGCGGTGTTCACCGATTCTTAAATTAAGTGTGTGAGTCAGTTTGTGTAGTCGTGCATAACAATTAGTGGGGTGGTCAGCGCTGTGTATAACTGACAGTCAAAAGGCAGTGCTTACGGAATGTAGATAGATTTTAGCAGTAGGCTAAGGGATCTGCCTGCTTTGTGTAGTGTGGATAAGTGTGATCTCTAGCTCAGTAAAGAAGTGGTATCTGGGTTAACAAAGAGCTTGTCATGCATGAAAGTGCTACAGCCACAGTTATTAGCTAGTAGATCAGTACCTAGAGAGAACAATATCTTGGTGTACAAGAACAGCACAGGTACATGTTTGGTATAAATTTAACGTGGGAAGTTATTGGGTCAGATATTTCAAATTAATACTCGCTTGTGTCCAATCTGGCATAAGGGTCTGCCTTGTGTGAGAGGTGAGTCCCGCAACCGCCTATTGGGTCCGAGTCCGTGTGTCACGGTTCAGACCCTCCTGGGTCACCGAGCTGTGCAGTCAACCCTTACCCGTACGGGGTTTAAGTTCCAAGCTGGTGCGCTGAACGGTAGGGGGGACCCCCGGTGAGGAGCCGTCCTCGTTCCGGATTTGTGGGTTAGCGGGCACCGACATCTTGAGTGTACGAGATCTTGCTGTTTCCAGTCCCATCCCCTGTAGGGCAAAGAGCCGGGATCCGTGGGGCTGTCGTGTGGATCTGTTGCAGCGCTGGACTCTTAGGGCAATGGTGAGGTACGTGCTATTGGAGGCCTCCTTCCAGGCCCATGACCCTGGGTATGTTGTTCTCATCGCTCCGCAGATACTCCGACCTCTTGAGGCCCTGTCTGTCCCTTTTCGTGCTTGGTAGATGACTGCTGTATTTAGTCGCCGCCTGCGGCGGGTGGTCTGCCTGCGAGTTGTGTGCTGCTTTGAAGGTGTTCTCTGGTCGACTTTAGGGCCAGGTGGGTTGCCTGCCCGAACTGTAGGGGCTTGGGTGTGTGGCGTGTTGAAAGCGGCTTGCCTTCCTATCCACCTCTCCCTCGGCTCGTGGTTAGATGGAGATGGTGGCAATGCCATGTGTTGGTGCAGCTTTTCCCAGAATCTTTCAAAGATTTTGTCTAGACGTGTTAACGCTTCTGTCACGTAGTTGTCTCTCAGATGCTGAGGCTCTCGCACCGACGACCAGGGTACGCCCGCCATTTTGTTTGACCTTGTAAGTTTCATGCTGCTTTCTTGGTGGGCTGCTGGGGGCAGTGTAGCCGATTGCTTTAGGTCGGTGGGGACCGGGATAATCCCCGCCGGTCCATAGGGGGGGGGAACGGGGCTCCACACTGGTGTGTGCAGCAAGGTGTGGTGATCGGGGAGCGGCCGTCTCCCTTGCGCCATCCATGCTGGTAGGCCGTGGTAGTTGTTTAGTTGAGGCCGGTGGATAACACCACATTTTCGGTACTCCCGTGTAGGTCTCCCGGTCCTCTGCCGTTTCGATGGCAAAATGAGCTGGTTCTCAGCCTTGATCAGTGCAGAATTCAAGCGATTTAGCTTGGAAAAGCTGGAGCTGCAGACATGTGCGTCTGTTCGGCTCTGTAGTCAGGCCCCGCCCCCTGTTTCAAGATTTTAACATCATCTATACAGTATTTTTTAAGTTCATCTTGAAAATTGAACTGACAATGTTGGTTCTCTTGATACCAGACCATAAACTCCTTTTTATCATCACACATCATTTGGTCATAACCATAATAGTCTACCGAAGGCATAGGACCAATATAGGACTGATTCTGGGATGTGTTAAAAAAGTGTGGAAAATATCCTTTACAGCCGACGAACCCCAGGGCCTTTGGCAATTTACTTAGTTTCATGGGGAGAAAATTTAAAGAATCGATAAATCTGATACCTAGATCAGCGACAGTCACACAAAGTAATTTAACACCTTGCGCCAACAACTCGATAGCTATTTTCTCCTTAAGAAGTTGATTCACCGCAAAAGTAAGAGTCATACCTACCTGCATTATGCGCTATGAATGTGTAGCTACTAAAGGGTTTGTTTATAAATGTTATTACAAACTTCTCTAGGCACGATGTACCCTCAAACTCCCAGCACTTATCCCCTACTAACTCTGAAGCATAGACATAGTTGGGGATATGTACACCGGTCTCCTGCATACATTCAAAGTCATAAAAAATGTATTTGTTAGTAGGGTCTTCTGGGGTGTATCTTCTCATATAACAAACATGGCCATCAAGCGTGACTACAGTGTCATAGCAAACCTGACATTGGAAACATTTACACTTATGCTCGGCCATTACAGTGTAACGGCCGCAGGAATCACAATAAGCTATGTTTCCGGATACGGAGAGCTCTTTGTGCAACTTTAAGCACTCTTGTGAACGACAAAAAGTGCGACAACTGGAACATCTAGGGATCTCCCCTTCTACACAGTTCTGTCTGTGACAGGCCTTACAAAAATACCTGCAGGAATGATTGTTTTTGTGAGAGAATGGTGTGTGACAGTACTTACAGAAGTATGATTCCCCAATGAACGCATGAATTTTTTAATGCCATAATAATGTTTGCCCTCATGGTATATAAACACAACTTTATCTTTACAGGGCTTGTCTGAATGAAAATAGTGCCACGAACCATGATTGTGATACATTACTTTAATTATAATGCCTAAATGTTGTTCAAAAGCTGGGATGTCGCTAAAACTAACCAGACGATCATCAGGGATACCTACAGCTTTATGTATTTCCCTGGCTCTCTCCAACAACAGAGAGTCTGCAGGATTATCCTGAGCCACAAGGGCACAAATGCTAGCCGCTAGACACAGGTTATTATTATCATTGTTTAAATCATAAAGCCACCTCTTTTTCCTGGCAATGATACAACTATAGGGTGTTGACCGAAGACGCCTACGATGCATTATACCACCGACTCTATTCCTAACAATGATTACAACTAGCCTTAAAGACCTGCTGCCAATAATTTCAGCATTGCTCTGTACCAAGTTTGACACGGCGTTTAAAAAGGTTTCTGCATTCAATTCATCTCTACAACGTAGAGAAAGACCTCTAGAAAGACTTGACCGTGCTACCGATGCCTTTCGTTCAGGACTAAATTTACTGACCCCCGCGTGACTAGTCATGGTTGGACGGGGTTTATTATCTCAATCCAAAAAATGGTCCAGACAGAGACTTGTAGCTAAAAGTCGAGCTAGAACCGTAAAACGTGCCATAAATACATTGCGAGGTGCATTACGTTCTGCGATGTCTAGGCAACGCCGTAAGACCCCTTGTGATGCAGACAAATGCTTAAACCCTGAGGTACTTCCAGCTGAGGATGGCGTTGACACTCCTGTTACCCCTGTGACACCCCACACAAATGATACTGAAATAGCCCCATCACCTACAGAACTTTCCCCAGAGATGCAACAAAGTCCATTTAGTCCTGAGAATATTAACGATTCGCAGGAGCACCCCAAAGTGCAGAACCCCAATGATGAACTAGAGGCCCCTGTATTTTTGGAGTGTGTTGAACAACGCCGATATTAACAATTTTAATGCGGTGGAATATTATGAACATTTTGTAAATTTAGACAGAATAACATAGTTTTCAGACGCACTCCAGTCTGTACATGATGCTATTCAAGAGCTTTTAAACAGAATGATGCCTGATATAGGGCCAAGCGATTTTGTTCAATTAAGACTAGATAGCGATGGTCTTGGCAGACCGTTACACTCTATTAGACGTTGTAGAGATGAATTGAATGCAGAAACCTTTTTAAACGCAGTGTCAAACTTGGTACAGAGCAATGCTGAAATTATTGGCAGCAGGTCTTTAAGGCTAGTTGTAATCATTGTTAGGAATAGAGTCGGTGGTGTAATGCATCGTAGGCGTCTTCGGTCAACACCCTATAGTTGTATCATTGCCAGGAAAAAGAGGTGGCTTTATGATTTAAACAATGATAATAATAACCTGTGTCTAGCAGCTAGCATTTGTGCCCTTGTGGCTCAGGATAATCCTGCAGACTCTCTGTTGTTGGAGAGAGCCAGGAAAATACATAAAGCTGTAGGTATCCCTGATGATCATCTGGTTAGTTTTAGCGACATCCCAGCTTTTGAACAACATTTAGGCATTACAATTAAAGTAATGTATCACAATCATGGTTCGTGGCACTATTTTCATTCAGACAAGCCCTGTAAAGATAAAGTTGTGTTTATATACCATGAGGGCGAACATTATTATGGCATTAAAAAAATTAATGCGTTCATTGGGGAATCATACTTCTGTAAGTACTGTCACACACCATTCTCTCACAAAAACAATCATTCCTGCAGGTATTTTTGTAAGGCCTGTCACAGACAGAAATGTGTAGAAGTGAAAGGGGAGATCCCTAGATGTTCCAGTTGTCGCACTTTTTGTCGTTCACAAGAGTGCTTAAAGTTGCACAAAGAGCTCTCCGTATCCGGAAACATAGAGTGCAGTCAGAAAGCTTATTGTGATTCCTGCGGCCGTTACACTGTAATGGCCGAGCATAAGTGTAAAGGTTTCCAATGTCAGGTTTGCTATGACACTGTAGTCACGCTTGATGGCCATGTTTGTTATATGAGAAGATACACCCCAGAAGACCCTACTAACAAATAAATTTTTTATGACTTTGAATGTATGCAGGAGACCGGTGTACATATCCCCAACTATATCTATGCTTCAGAGTTAGTAGGGGATAAGTGCTGGGAGTTTGAGGGTACATCGTGCCTAGAGAAGTTTGTAATAACATTTATAAACAAACCCTTTAGTAGCTACACATTCATAGCACATAATGCAGGTAGGTATGACTCTTACTTTTGTGGTGAATCAACTTCTTAAGGAGAAAATAGCTATCGAGTTGTTGGCGCAAGGTGTTAAATCACTTTGTGTGACTGTCGCTGATCTAGGTATCAGATTTATCGATTCTTTAAATTTTCTCCCCATGAAACTAAGTAAATTGCCAAAGGCCCTGGGGTTCGTCGGCTGTAAAGGATATTTTCCACACTTTTTTAACACATCCCAGAATCAGTCCTATATTGGTCCTATGCCTTCGGTAGACTATTATGGTTATGACCAAATGATGTGTGATGATAAAAAGGAGTTTATGGTCTGGTATCAAGAGAACCAACATTGTCAGTTCAATTTTCAAGATGAACTTAAAAAATACTGTATAGATGATGTTAAAATCTTGAAACAGGCCTGTGTCTGCTACAGAGAAAGTGTGATGGAGATGACCAAGAAGGTAAAAACTATTATGGGCCCCGACGGTCCTGAAACCGTCATTAATGATATTGATCCTTTTCAACTCACTACATTAGCGTCTGTGTGCATGGCCATGTACAGATTTAATGAACAGAAAAAAAGGTGAAAGCGCACAAACAGTGGAATATTTTACCTTTAAAATCTTGTATAGGTCCTATTTTCAGCAACACACAGTAACTGTGGACCCTATATATAATATATACAAGAAAAAAAATACATAGTGTATACTGTTGAAACCTATTTACAATATGTGGAAAATAAAAAAGGGTCACTCACACTTTCCAGAGCCACATAAGTTAGGCTCTGGACTGTAAAGGTATTTCATCCACCAAGGGATACACTGGATCTGATCCTCCTCTTAGATGTTTGCAATAAGTTTTTCTTAGCAGGAACTCAGGAACCAGGTAAGGTGAAGTGTTAAAATAAACATTTATTTGGTATAAAATAATAAAAGCAGAAATTGCTGACACAGCAGCTAGCACAACGCGTTTTGACCCTCCAGGGTCTTTTTCAAGTGCAGTATATCCTCCCATATGCTGACCCACCTATATATGCCTCCAATTTACTATATTGGAGACAGGTGTAGCAGCAGGAAATGGTAATTGAATGTCCATATTTGGTCATTGCAGGAAGCATCTCGTATGTGAGATAAAAGAGAAATATAAACTCTTTCTTAAGAGAGGAATCGATAGTAAAATTTTAAACAAAGATGAATCCTCCTTCCTTTTTTTAGAACACCCAAGGATTCCAGTCATCTATACTTTACCAAATTTGCACAAAAACCCTACCCACCCCCCGGGGAGACCCATAGTATCGGGAATCGATTCCATTTTATCCACACTTTCACAATATATTGATGCACATCTCCAACCACTAGTCAAGACAGGCCCATCTTATGAGTCTTTTAAATATACTACAAGATTTTAAATGGGAAGAAGATTTTTATCTAATCACCTGCGATGTAACAAGCTTGTATACGATAATAGATCACGAAAAAGGCTGTGAAGCAGTGAAATATTTCCTGACAGAATCTCAACAATTTTTAGAACTACGGGTTGATTTTATTGTGGAGGGGATTAAACTGATTTTAAGCAACAACTATTTTTGGTTCGAGGGTGATTTTTATCTTCAAGTGAAAGGGACAGCTATAGGGACCAAGTTCGCGCCAAGCTACGCTAACCTTTTTATGGCCTTTTGGGAAAAGCACTTTATATATAATAACCATGAATATGGCGCGAACCTGGTCCTCTATAAGAGGTATATTGATGAAATTTTTTTGTAATTTGGAGAGGACCAATAGAACTTTTTGAAATTTTTTTTAGTTTTTTTAAATTCTAATACATGGAGTATCAAGCTGACTAAAGAGAGCAGTAAAACAAATATTAATTTTTTAGATTTAGAAATATATATTTTAAACAACGCAATAGAGACCAGAACATATTTCAAACAGGTAGATGTGAACAGCTACATCCAAATGGATAGCTGTCACCATCATCCTTGGTTAGAAAATATACCGAAAGGTCAATTTTTAAGAATGCGTAGGAACTGCTCAGAGTTAACATCTTTTACTGATCAAGCAAATGTTTTAAAAGAACAATTTGAAGAAAAAGGATATTCTGAAAAAGTCCTATTAAAAGATATTGACTATGTTCAAAACTTAGACAGGTCCCAACTTTTAAAATATAAAGAGAAAAA